>NC_044383.1:20149353-20444353 GCF_006542625.1 Nomascus leucogenys | reverse complement strand
GGGGTGGGTTGTTGTGGAATCGGGGGAGATCCCAGTTATTGTGCTCTTCCCTATCAAGCGAGATAATTCTGTGAATGGAACTGTGCGTGAGCATCTTGTCTGGCGGCGCTGCTGGTGTGTGCTGCTCCCCTGTGCCGCGGGTGCGCGGCGGCGGCGCGGGCTGCAGGGCGGGTGCTGCCCTCCAGTGGAGCCCGCGGCCGGCGCGGGCCCTGGGCGGCATCTGGGCGCAGGCAGCATGCCCGCGAGCCGGCAGCGGGAAGGACAGCGCCGCAACCCTCTCTAGATGGTAAGCGCGGCCGGCGGCGGGCGGGCGGGCAGGCAGTGCGCGGTGGCCGGCCCGCTGCATCCCGCGCGTCTGCCCTGCTGCGTCCACCGCTGTCCAGTCCGCATGCATGCTCTCAGCCTTTGCCATGTTCGCTGTCACTTTGCAGTAACTTTCAGGCTGATGTACCTTGACTGGTAAGCTGCCGGGTGGATGCAGTAGATTTATTTTTTTTAGCCTCCCTTTAAAAAAAAAAAAAAAAAAAAAACGAAAAAGAGAAATTGACTAAACCTCCCCCCACCCCGAATTTCAGCTTGTGACTATAAAAACATGCTTTATTATTATTAACTTGGAAGTGAATACGGAGGGGTTTCGGGTTTTTTTTTTTTTTCTGCCCACCAAGTTAAAGACACCAATGCTCCACCCTCCTCGCTCCCCTCCTCCCCATCCCCAAATATTTTCGTAAAGAATCAGCATTTTGCTGCTTTTCGTCCATCCATTCCTCCAAGAACCATTTCCCCTTCCTCCCTTCTTGAACCTCTTTATTTAAAACAAAACAAAACTTTGCTGATGCTGCAGATGCGGACCGTGGGATGTAAATGAGCAGTTCCTCCCGCCTCCTTACTTCGTTCCTCCTGCACATGATTGTAATTTCATGCTGAAAGGAAAGGAAGCTTTCGTTTTTGTTTTGTTGTTGTTGTTTTGTTTTTGGGGAAGTGTTTTTTTGTTGTTGCTGTCTTTTTTTTTTTAAACCCTACAGAACTTTGCAGCACTTGATCACCTTTTGATTTTTTTGTGGGAATGTTCTAAGCGTGGTGTACTTCTGACAAGCTGGGGGCACCCTGGGGATGAATTTAGAATAGTGCGATGGGATGGCAAATATCCGGAAACAGTTTCTGAGGAGCAGTTTTTAGTTTGAAGAAATTCAAGAAATTTCCCTTTACTTTTTAAGGAAGAGGGGGTCTGCCTAGCATGAGTTAGCTTATGTTGCTGCTTCCCTTTTTTTTTTTTTTTTTTTTTTTCCATTTTTCGGTCTTTTGAGAAAGCTAGAAAATAAATTCTTAGTCAAAGTTGCCCATCCTGTTTGCCGCACTTTATAAGTTATTGTTGCTGAATGATTGGGAGCTGTCCATCAGCGGCAGAGAACTTGCAGTTTACTTAAGAAATTGCGTGTGTGACAAAAGCAGCTGCCAGGAGTGTGGTGGTCCGCGTGAATAGAGGGAGGGAAGGCAATTAGGGGGCTGTGTGGTTGGGGCTTTTTACTTGTCAAAGTGGAGGCTCATTGCTTTTGTTACCACCATGTAAAGGGAATGGCAGGGTTTTGTTTTGGTATTAAGGGCCTTAAAGATTGCTGCCTGACACTTACACAGGAAGGCCAGATAAGTCCAGAAAGAGAGGCCACGGAGCAGTATTTTAAAAAAGAAGAAAAGAAGAAAATGAAGAATTCCCACTTTTTTTGTTACCTTTAAGCCCTCCCAGCCCTTGTTTTTGTTGATTTTTTTGGGGGGTGGGAGCGGCGAGGGTGATTAACTTGTCCCGTGTATTAACAGATTGTTTAAAGACCTACATCATGAAAACAGTCTTGTGGGTTTGGAGATAAACAGATGGGCAATCAGTTCAGTAAATTAAAAACATCTCTACCTCAGGTGTCCTGCTGCCAGAAGAAACAAAATCTTTGCCACTGGTCTTGCTTCAAGCCACACAAGTTCAGGATCCCATGTGGCAGCAGGGGTGTTTTCTTACCTGCATGCAAATCGGAGTTGTGTGTTTGCTTTTGAAGAGGGTGAAATGGTTTAACACTTGGGGTGGGAAAAGACCGGAAAAGCGTTCTGGATGAGTTTTGTCCCCTGCAACTTTTTCTGTCTGTAATCCCTCCGTGAGCAGCCACCCTCCCACACTCCCCTCCTTCATGTAAAAGAGGACGATTTCTGGCCTGTGATGTCTGAGTGTCTCAACTCAAGTTAAGTTAAACCCACACAAATGTACCCGGCCCTGGATCCCATAAGAGCCCCAGGAAAAGTAAGTCGGGTTTGTGGAATTCAGCTCTAGCCTTTGCATCCCTCTGCCGTTTCCCTTCCTTCTCTCTCTCTCTCTTTCTCTCTCTCTATTCCTGGGGAAAGCTCACAAAACTCAACAGTCAAAAAAGCGAGTTAGCATTCTGACTATTGGAATACTAGTGAGCCCAGGAAGCTTCGTTTCTTCTGCTTCCAGGGAGGTCAGTTGAGAATCTTTCAGGCACATTCTGTTACTCTGGAAGGAAGAGAGGGTGTATACAGGGCAGGCAAGGCCCTGCAAAGTGTCACTTCCGTGTCACTGTGACAAGAAAATATCCTTTCCTCCTCCCTCCCCTCTCCCTTCGCAGCCCTCTCCCTAAGAAATTTGTTTTGAGGGATTTGACAATCTTGCAGATAAAGTGCCTGCCTCCTGCACTCGGTTGATCATTTTCCCTCATGGCTGACCGTAATTTCTTTGCTACTCTTAGCGGCAGCTCTGTCCCTGCTGCCCAAGGTAACGGGTGAGGGAGGGGACTTTGCTGAGGTGCCCTGAGCTGGCTGGGGAACATGGACCTTCCCCCTTCCTTCATGGATTCTGTAGTGGCAAAGATTAGAAAGTAAAAGGAGTTTTTAAATTTTTTTTAAAAAATTAAATCTGCAACCAGCTGAACTCTCGATCATTAGTGGATTTTTTTGTTTTTTATTTTTAAGATTTTTTTAGGGATGTGTGTGCAGGGGGAAGGATTAACAAAATAATTCTAGGCAATATGAGTGACAACTTTGAGCATTTTGAGCCTACTTGGCCAGGAATCTGGAGCCATTTCGATCTTTTTAGATGCTTTTTTTCAGTTCTTTAAGGGAAAGGTTTAAAGGGAGGGGAAGCTGGGAGGAAAAAGAAAAGTGAGAAAAGCAGAAAGGGAGGAGGAAAAAAAACTGGCCCAGTCCCATCTCGAAGGTACAGAGAAAGTTTTTTTAGAGGTGGAGAGAGGGAAAACCAAGGCTGTTATGTACCCTAGGGATACAATTTTAGTGGGAATGGAAGATCTGAGTGGTAAGGGAGGCGCAGTGGCCTCCGGGGTCTCTCTGTTCCAGCAGTTGGGCGGTTGGCACCTCAATTTGAATTGCTGGGTGAGTAGTGGGGTGTGGGGTGTGTGTATGGGGTGTGTGTATGGGGGGATGTGTGTATGTTTGTGTCCGTGTTCATGGTATTGACCATTAAACCTATGCTTTTTTCCCCCCCTTAATTTAGATCATGGGAAGGAAAAAACAAAACAAGAATAAATGGTCAACTCAAGCTATGCCCTTTCTTTGAGTCCTTTTCACAGCAGTTTTTTGGGGAGGGGGAGAAAGGGTTAAAAAAAAGATGGGGAGGAGAGAAGTCTGACTTTCATCACAGTCCTTACACTTCTATGGTAAGGCAGACCCTGTTCCCCAAGTACGGGTGAGCTGGAATCTGGGAAGGGGTGGTACGGTTTGGAATTTCTTCTAACGAATAATTGTCTTCTTCACCCACCAGGGTGGGCTCCGTCGGAAGAGAGAGAAGGAAAAATGACATTGCCTCATAGAGGAGCAAACTTTCAAAGCTTGAAAGTTTTGAGTGATAAGGCTTTAACAGTAGCAGGGCTGTGTAAACTGTGTATTTTGGTTTCATATTTAATGCTAACTTTCTGTTGCTCCGTCTTTAGTTGTCAATCTCCAGATTTACATGCTGGCTTTTTAGGGCTGTGGTCTTGCTTGTGGTGTGTTTTGTAAACGTAATATAAAATGTGTTTTGGAAACACGAGCAAGAGCCTGATGACAGCTCATTGTGCTGTTAATGATTAGGGAGAAGGTCCTTTTGCAATATGAATTTGGGATTTAGGGTCCATTATACTCTCTTCAACTGTGTGGTGATATCTTTTTTTTTTTAATTATTATTATTATTTTTTGAGACGGAGTTTCGCTCTTGTTACCCAGGCTGGAGTGCAATGGCGAGATCTCGGCTCACTGCAACCTCCACCTCCCGGGTTCAAGCAATTCCCCTGCCTCAGCCTCCGGAGTAGCTGGTATTACAGGCACCCGCCACCATGCCCAGCTAATTTTTTATTTTTAGTAGAGACGGGGTTTCACCACGTTGGCCAGGCTGGTCTTGAACTCCTGACCTCAGGTGATCCGCCCGTCTCGGTCTCCCAAAGTGCTGGGATTACAGGCGTGAGCCACCGTGCCCAGCCGGAGTGATTATCTTTTGCCACAAGCTCTAAGGGGACTCTCTTGAATTTGGAGGCAATTCCTTAATTGCTTTTGTTATTTGTGGTGTTATTGTATGACCAAACAGAAATAATCTGCAGTGGTCGATAAGCTCTTTGATCCAATTTTGGGGTGAGAAGGAATGAAATATACCATAGACTTATGTTTATATTTTCAACATCGTGAATTAAATTCTGTGTGTCATATTAAAACACAAGATCATAGATAGTTCTCTAGTTGAGCGTAAAATAATGATGGGTATAAATCTTGGTTTTCCTTTCTAGCTGTGTGCAACTTTTTGGTTCAATCTAGGATTGTGTAAACTGTCAGGAATGGTGGGGAAGATAGTGGAGGCTGTGTTGTAAATGTGTACGTTGTGTTACTGCAAATATCACACCCAATACAGTCTCCCATGTTGAGGTTCTAGACCCTAGTTTACTCAAATTACCTGCGTTACTTCATAGTGGTCCTGTTGGCTTTGGTGAGAGTAAACCACTATTCTTGATGTCTTATGAGAAGGGAGTTCCTTTGAAAACGTAAATTCCCGACTCCAGTGATATAGATATTATGATCTCTGTATTGTCACAACAGGCTGCTGCATGGGCATTTTCTGGAAGCAGCAGAGCCTGAAACCTTGTATTCTTAGGGAAACCTCCCCTTTGTGGTTTGGGGTTGTTGGGGACCTGGCTGAGCTGCGTAATAGAATTCTTTCCTTCTGCAATATTTTGGAATGTGATGAAATCCTGACATGCCCTCCAGATTACATACTTCTGCACACATTTGAGGATTTTTGAAAAAATTCAACTTTGCCTGGGTCACTCCCTTGTTACCTTAAACTTGCAACACATCAGCTGGAGATCAGAGGGAGCAGCAATTGTGTTTGCCCTCCTCGTCCCATGGTGACTCTGTGTCATTTTCACGCGTGTTATTTATTCTGGCTGTAGATGCCCGTTAAAGGATGCCCATGTTTGGGATACTAACAAGGCAGGATAGAACGGAACAATGCAGTTCTGCCTTTGTGTTCGTCTTCCTTTTTGTCAGTCTTTGCTGAATCACAGGGTTTGAGCATTTGTGTTTGTTGAGCCACATGAGTGGAAACGTTTGTTCTTCTTGGCTTACCTCCTTTTTCTAGGGAGAAAATTTACCTGATCGGCAAAGGAAACAGCTGTTTCTTGAGCTTTTCTCAGACTCCATGGAGTAGGCATGATTTTCAAATGCAGACTGAGATTCGAAAGTTAGGCACAGGGTATACAAGAAAAACAAAAGACCTTTTTATGCAGCTGTTCCTTGTAAATAAATTAGAAAGTTGATGTCAGATTTTGTTCACTACTTCTTTCTTTAATTCCCCAGGATGTGATAACCATTATGCTCTTAAAATTTACTCTAAATCAAAATTGGTGATTTCCTTTCCATTATATTTAGGAATCCCTAGATTTGGGGTTGTTGTGTTTGGTGGCGAGGGGGTGGTCTGGAAATCATTATTATTTGTTAAAAGTTGTTTTGAATTTGAGCTTTTGGATTTCTTCATTTGGGATAGGTTCGATTTATTTCTGGCTCGATTTTGAAGATCTGCTCTCCTAGAAACAGCTGTACTCTCTTACCCAATTCCCAAACATTCTCTGCAAACTCGGGCACTTAACAAGATTGATTATGTTAACGCTAATCATTTAATACCCAAGTAGTAGAGAAATATTTGGCGGGAGGGTGGAGGTTGCAAATTCCTGGGAAATTACTTAGGGGTGAAGTGGCTGGTTCTTCATCCCTGAGACCTGGTGGAGGATTAGGACAGAGGGCCCCGTTGTGCCTGTCGCACTCCCTCACTGACCTCCAGGTTGAGAATTTTGTGACGCTGCCGGAGGGAGGCAGAGGCAGGCAGGAAGAAAACCCTGGAAACTTGCTGATCAGGGGTGAGCCTGGACCGGGTGGGCTAAGACGTAAGCTTGCAAGTGTTTTAAAGGTTGGCTGGGGGAGGCACAATGGGATGTTTTCTTTTTAATTGGAAAATAAATGAGAATGAGTGGAAATAAATTATGTTTAATGAACTTAACTGGAAGTAATTGTTCAAGAGCCTGTGAATGCACAGCTTTGCTGGGTCGGGCCTTGGCTGCGGTTTTCACAAAGCCAAGCAGCTGGTACACATCTTTATTTTCCAGGTTCGAATGTTCCTTTATTCCTCCATCCCAACACCTCCAGCCCACCCACCACCTCTAACCCCCCAGCCCTTCCATCCTCCTTTTGAGGATTGAGAAAAGGTCTTTAAGAAGAGCTGAGCTTGGTCCTCTAGACCCTTCATGTTTGGCAGTCTGTTTGGTGTGTGACCAGCTGGGGGGGTATAATATAGAAAGGGCCACCCCAAAAAAGGTCAAGGACTTGAAGTGATCGAGTTAGTTCTAGGTATCTGCATGTGTGTGAGAGAATTTGGATGAAAACTGACTGCACGTTTCTCCTCTCCCTGCTTGCTCTGTTCCGTCATTTCCCAGCAAGAAGAATTTTAATGCCTGTGTGAATCCATGAGAAACTATGAGTCGGCAAAATTTCACAGACGGCAGGGAGAATCGTCTCTCTTCCTCTTCTTGCTGTCTAAATGGATTTGATTCCAGAGAGGGAGAGACAGAGAAATAAAAGCCAGCTATTGATAATTTACAAAACAAATAAGCAGCACCCTTTCTGGGAGGCTCTCAGGGGTTGGAGACGCTCTAACTGCAGCCGACGGGGGTAGGTTCTGCAGCAGCCCGGCCAGAGGATGCAGGCTGTGTACTGTGGCTGGCAGGGTGGGCTTTGCTTTTCTGCATCTCACAGGCAGATCTCTTTTCTCTTACCACCTTGTTTCTCCAAGTAAAACTCAACCCTGTGAAACCTTCTGTCTTTTATTTATTATTTCTAACAGGCAGTGCTGTAGCTATCGATAGAAGTCTTGTCCCGGGAAACAATCCACCATTAGCTGGGAGCAAGGCCTTAGACAGAAAGGAGCAACATTCAACTAAGAAAGGACCCTGGCCACGGCGCTGGATGGGTTCTGGCTAGCTGCGAGGGGAGAGGGGCACAGGCCAGGGTAAAATGCTCTGAGGAAGCCCACCCACCTGGGGCCACGGGAGGAAGTCATGACTGCTGGTGTTATTCTGTGTATATATAAGAGGTTTGCAGGATGCAAAAGCAAGTGTTGGCCTGCTGGGTTGGGATGGGGCTGTCCATGCAGGCCTAGGCCTAGGTTGCACTGGCCGTGTCTCCTGTGGCCATCCCACCAGCAGAAATGGTTGCTAACTGCTGGGGTCATAGGCTGTTGGGGACAGGAGTGTTACCTTAACTGACTGTTCACCACCCTCACAGGCTGGAAAAACAGGACTAGTTGAGTTGCCAAAGGGTAGTTGATGGATAAGAAACAGTCCTTCCTTCATTGTGTCCCCAACCTGTCCTCTTCCCCAACTTGCCACATCTTCGGTGATGGGAAACTTTTATTAACGTTTTAACGGTTGCCATTGGTCTTGCTGCAGCCATTGTAAATGGCATGTGGAAAAATGCATAGAGGTGGACTATAAACCAATTTTTAAATGTAAACCTGGAGTGAATGGTGTCCCTTCCTGATGCTGATTTCAGCCCCTGGGAGGGCTGGTAAGTGAAGACCCCCAAAGACCTTCCATGCCCACCCCGAGGAGGGGAAAAGGCTGACAAATGCTCCTCTGTTGCTTTAGTTTTATTGTGCAGAGCTCCTAAAGGCACTTTCTGGCCCCATTTTGCTACTGCAGAAAGAGGCAGCAATAGGGGCGTATTGAAGAGGAGGGCCAAGGGAGACACCAGGGCCAGCAACGGCTCTATTTGTTTTCAGTGTCCGTTGATTAATAGGTTGCGGAGGTGAATGGCAAGCTTTCATTCCCTCTAGGTTGCCCACAGTTATAGAGGCTTGTGGCGTCGGGGTGAGAGGGGGACTAAGCAGAGGGATCTTAGAAGTGCCTTAATCAATCTTTCACTTGCCAAGTTCCAAATGAGGAACAGCATCTGGATGGGTGTGTGGGCGCTTGGCGATGAGGGTGGCATGGCCAAGTTGCAGAGCGCTATGCTTAAGGGTTCTTGAAAGGTCAAAGGTCAGCCACAGGGGCGCCTCCCCCTCCCCATTCCCCCCCACTGTAGTCGATGAATACGATGAATACTTTGGGTGGAAGGGCTTTGTGTGCCTTGAGGGCTGTTAAAGGACCTTTTCTTTATGATTTAACTATTCAATGCTCAAAACCCATGGAGCCTAAGGAACCAGACAGAGGAAAGCTTGGTTTTGCGAAAGAGCGATTTCTCCAGGTAGAAAGCATAAAGCCCTGAATAATTTAAAGTCAGATGAGGATTTTGGTTCCTTTTAAATAGACATTGTTTACTTCATTTAATGGTTTGGTTTTTTAGTGGACTTTTTCTTTAGTTTCTTGTCAGCCCAGAACTGACCACATAAAGCGTTTTTATCATCTGAATCCTGCCGGGCTGAGATACTGCATGTTTGTATTTGAGAAGCAGAAACATCCTATTAAATGTCTTTACCCCTTCCATCCCCAGTCTTCCCATAATCAGCCAAATATGTAAAAATCCCTGCTAAAAATACTCAATGCCCTGTGGCATTGTGGCTAAGGCAGGGAACACTGAGGTCCTCCTAATTTGGGGTTTAGGGGCAATATTTGCTGAAAATGGTCTAGGATGCAGTGATTGGTAGGTGGGAGTTTGAGGACAGATCCCACCGAAAGTCCTGAAGCAGCTGTATCCAATGGGAAGGTTGGCCCGGGCTGATCTCATTGGGTGCATCTCACTAGATGAACACAGCAATTAACGCCATCCCAGTAATGCCAGTTTCTGCAGACTGGGAGAGTGTAGAAGTGGGGTGGTGGAGGCAGGCAGGTGAGGCTGCAAAGCTTAGAAACACCACTCTCTCAAGGCATGTAACCTGGAAAAAAAAATGTCTTTACCTGCTGCGTGGAACTGATAACAAATGCCGACTACTTCATAGGCTCGTTGTGAGGATGTCCTAGAATAAAGCATGTCATGCACTCAGCACAGAGGCACACAGACACAGAGCCCAAGGCACCATTAAACGGTGGCCACCCTGAGCTGTGCTGGTGTGGATGGTAGTGCTTCAGGGGTAGCAGCTGGTCAGTCCCCATCCTACCCTCATTTCATCTAGAAAAGGTGTTCTAAGCTAATGGTGGTGGTGTGACTTCGGCAGCTGTGGTATAACAGTTTTGAAATTATGTGAGTTATTCGTATGTGAGTGTTTGCTGTTTTTGTGGCTTGGAGAGTCCGTTGTCATCATGTTTTCAGAGTTCAGTACAGCAACGCAGGCTCTTCACACAGCTCTCCTTGACCATCACTACCATGACCTTGAACATTGGTTTGCTGTCACTGGCTGTAATGATTTTGTATCGCCACGTAGTTTTGAAGATGTATTTAGGTGAAATAGTTCCCGAAAAGGAACCTGGCCTTACATTGAGCTGTTTCCCTTGCACATTGGGCTCTGTTTATAAAGAGATAAAAGAGGGAGAGAGTAAGTACTGCAGGCTAATGAGCCCACCAGCACCCCCAGCATGGATAGTTGCTGCTAATTTAGTTGCCATGAGTACATTTCTGGAAGGTTTTCTATGTTGCAACCAAGTTACTTTTCATATCTAAATTTTCTTAGGGTGGTGCGGTTTTGAACACAATTCTTAAAGACCTCATTAGAGAAGTGGGAGGTGTTCAAAGAGAAGGAGAACCGTCCAAGGGGCATTTTTCTATTTGGATTCTTTTGTGTTTCCTTTATGACAGCTCTTACTTAAAGGCCCTTGCCCTGATCTGGAAGGGACCATGATCATCTCCACCTACCTTTTTTTTTTTTCTTTAACTTTCAGCTCCTCTGTGGCAATCTCATTTATTGGCATAGTAAAGTGATGACTTTTCTCACAAGAGATATTAAAATATATGGATTAATTAAATACCACATTTTGAAGAAGGGTATGTGCCTGAGGAGAGTGCCACTAATCATCGAGAATGATCTTGCCCCATAAACAAACATCCTTACCTTTGAAATCAGGAGTGGAATCGTGGCTGTGTATCCCCCCTGTTCCGTGAATTAAATCAGAAGAGGCTAGAGGGACAGTGAACTGCGTCATCATTTGTATTCATCAGATTGCATTTTCAAAGCATCTTTGTATTGCACATTTAGCTTGTGCCTGTCACTGTGCTAAATGCTTTACGTGCAAGTTCTCGTTCAGTTTTCACAACCCTGCGAGGTAGACACGATTCTCATCCAGAGTTGACAGAGACAGAAAGGAAGTCTTGAGAGAGGTCGAACAGCCAACCTGGTGAGGAAGAATTAAAACTCGGCTCTTCCTTGAATTCAGTTCTTGAATCACTGTGTGCAATGCCAGTTGCCCCTAAAACACTTTTAAAGGCACAGTTGTAATTGAGATAGCGTCTGCAAGCGTATTGAACTGGATGGTCCAGAAGGACCACTAAGCTCTGTTCTGTGATTCTAAGGAGACTACATTTAAAGAGCACCGCCGTTTACTTGAAGTTAATCTGTGATTGGCTTTGTCTTTCCCTTTGAATGCTTGCAGTTGCAATTTGGTGGTTCTTCTGCAGTTTAGGAGAATGTGCTCTCCATTCCACAGACTGGGCACTTGGGAGGACACAAAGTTCTAGAAAACATAGTCCTTGTCCCTAAGGAACTTAGGTATAGTGCGACCAAGAAGGATGCACACACACCCCCAGCAATGGGCATCGTGTGATGTAGGAAGAAAGGGTTCTGGGGTCTGAGGCCGGAGAGACATAGGCATTTGCAAGAAGAAAATCCTTCCATCATAGAGGATTCCAGGTAGAGGCAGGTTGGATGGAGTGGCAATTAGTCCCTGGTTTTGGCAGGTATGACCACAGAGTTCTCCTCTCTTGCAGGGGAACCCATGAGCTTGGACAGAGAGGAAGTTCTATTCTTTCGCAGGGACCTGCCTGGCATGCAGTTGAGGTCAGAAGGGAGTAAGGCTAGTCCTAGTACAGGTCCCATATTTTTCCCCTAAAGCCAGGCAGTACCTAAAACTTCCAGTTCCCTGCCGCCCTCTCCACCCCACCCCCACCCCACCCCCAGCCCCATGATATAGTTTTGAGTGAACAGGAAAAAACTAGTTGGCTAGGCTCAGGTGTGCAAAATAATACCGGGAGAGGTGTTGGTAGCCAGAACACAGGGCTCCACCTTTTGTTGGAATTGCCTTCATATGTATATCTAAGAAGATGGAGACTTAATTTTTAGATCTCACACTCAGTTAATTTCATTATTGCCCAAACGCTATCTTCCTCTTTTATTGTAAAGTAGAGAAAGAGGGTTTTCCCCACATCTCCCCTTAATCCTGCTTAGAAGATGGCTGTGGGATTTGTGCTTCTTTACTGTAGATGGATCATGTCATTGGACAGCTTCTTCCTAACAATAAAAATAACATTAATAATAAACCACTGTAATAGATAATAAATAACAAACTTATCATGTGCTAGGTTCTGTGCTAAGCCTTTTCCTGGGTTCCTTAAGAACTAGGACTTGATTCATGATCAGAACCCATGGCCCTTTACCTCTGTGCTTGCCTGTGTGCGTGTGGTCCTCATGGCTGAACACAAGAACCACACACAGCACCCAGCAAGCAGGCCCAAGATGCTTGGGTCCTGAGCCCAGACCCCCTGTGAATGAATCAGGACCTACTGAGAGATTTCCTAGGATTGGGGAATCTGAATGAGTGAAAAGCATCCTGGGAGATGCTTGACTCGGGGCTGACTGCTGCTGGTTCTGATGCCCACCACTAGCCTTTTCTCCTCCCATGTGCTGCTTCTCATGGCTGATGGTGGTCCTGCTCCCATGGCACTTGATCAGTCCTTCCACCCCTTAGTAATCATCTTCCCTTCTCTGGGCTATGGGTGGTTCTCCCCACTGGCCCTGGTGTTTTTCCACACTCACTTTAAACTGTCTGGAGCTGGTCTGCTTTCTTTCATGTCAGCGGGTATGTATCTTTCCAACCAAAGAGAAAACTTCCGGAAGGCAGCAACAGTCATTTGCCTTGCCTCCTAACGGTCTCCACTTTGTCCGTGTCTGTCTCTTTCCCTCCCTTCCTCTCCTTTTCTCTTTTCCCTCTCCACCTCAGCACACAGTGGGAGCTTCCTTGTTCCTTATTTCTCAAGTTGTCCTGAGCAAATCTTAGTCTTAAGGAATCCTTAGTGCCTGTCCATGAGGTACCAGCACTGGCCGTGGGCAGCAGCCCTTCACCCTGGCCATGGCCTGCCCAGTCCTTCATGGCTGCCCCGCCCTTCGTGGCTGCCCCTTCTATGGAAGTGTTGCTGGTTTCCAAAGCTCCGTCTGCTTTGGTGGCTTTTAACTTACTTGCTTTGATGCAGAATGGTAGCATATAACATAAAGCTCCTGTAAGCAACCTGCTAGCCCCTTTCTCCGAGTCCAGTTATACACAGGAATTGGTAAACCAGGCTGTTGGAAACGTTGACTTCTTTTTCTGTAGTTTTTTTCTGGGGCATCTAGAGAGAAGGCCTGATTTTTCTTTCCACACATAACCACAAAAAAGTTAAAAGCACTTTTTAAAAGACACTTTCCCCTCAATTACCTGTGGTAAGAAATGCTGTTCTTATATTACATTCCTTCCTCACCCATTTAAAAAAAAAAAAAAAAAAAAAAAAAAGGACAAGAAGAGAAATAGTAAAGAGAACTAACTGCTTAGTGATCCCTGAACTCAACAGGCGCTAGTGGGCAGCACTAGAACCCTCGTTCTTTTCTTTTAATGCAGTTCCTTTTCCTTGATGTTAATGCAAGTTGTGCCTTCCTAAAAGTAATAAAAGGAAATGAAGACACGTTCTGAAATGAAACTTGACTCTAATCCATTCATCATCTAATACTTGCCTCTTTATCTTCGCTGGTACCTAATCTGGTTAAATGTCCCTGTTGTAGGATTTTAGTGAAAATCCTCTATGGGGAATAGGGTTTTTTGCAATTGGATTACTCTCAGTAAATGGCCCAGTAGTTCGCTTGTTTCAGCTTAATTTTTTCTTTGTGATCTTGCTGGGCTAAGTTATAGCACAGCGTAGTGGAGTGGGGAGGGGTGGATTGAGTGGGAGGTGGGGGAAGGAGGAGGAGAATAATTTGGGAAAGCCTGGGCATAGCAACTAGAAACATTTTTAAAATGCTTTTCTTCCCCCCACCCTGCCCTCTGCTTCTCTCCACTGACCCACCCTTCCCAAACACAAAAATGCCTGTACTTTGTTTTCTAGAACTGCCCATTTCTAAAATGCATACCTTTTATTAGCCCAATTCATCATCATCCAGTTAATGTATTAGCGTTCCCGGATGACTTTCTAAGGAAATTCCTAATGAATCAGGGCTGCTGTAATCTGCATAAAATATGCAGGTGCTTGCCAGGCAGTTTAGAGCTTTCTGGTAAAGTTCACACTCCCACCCAAACCGTGAGTGGGGTTTTGCATCCATGCTGTCTGTGAAGGATTGTAACATGCCCGCTGTTTCTAAGGGCAGAGAGAGGATAGGAGCTGTCGGGGGTTGGCTAAGGAGGCTGGCTGGGTGGGATTTGGGCCCTGCGGGTTTCTTGTAAGTGGTGGTTTTCCTAGATGGTCCCCTGTGCAGCCTGCCTGCCTCCTGGAGGTGGAGCCTTGGGGTAGGAGGTCCCCACTACATGCGGAAACGCAGTAGGCATGGGAGATTGAAGTCCCCACTTCTGACTCACCTGCCAATGGGAAAAGTGCAGACTCTTGGGCTCCATAATGGAGTAGGGATTGAGAAGGTATTTTAAAAGCCAGGCTTAGTGGGGAAATAAAACCTAAAGCAGACCCACCCAGAGAGCTGTCTTACAACTATCTATTATTTTCACATGGACTCGGGGGAGTATGGGACGGGCAGAGTTGAGTGCATCTTAGAAAATCCAGGTGAGAGACTGTGGTCAGGGGAACCCACGGGCCCAGTGCTCTGAAGTCCTGGGCTGCTGGAACCGGCTTGACGGCGTCTTTCTCTGTTCTCCTCCCCACAGTCGAACAAAGTGCCAGTGGTGCAGCACCCTCACCATGTCCACCCCCTCACGCCTCTTATCACGTACAGCAATGAACACTTCACGCCGGGAAACCCACCTCCACACTTACCAGCCGACGTAGACCCCAAAACAGGTAGGCTGTGGGCTTGGGAGCCAAGGTAGAGCGCTGGTCCTGGGGTTCTGGGGGAACTTTTGAGGGCTCCACAGGAACCCCAGGGGCGGAGCAGTAGGGGACTTGGGGGGAAAGGTGGTGGGGGGGCCCCTGTTGCTTTTCTAGGTGTTGAAAAGGAAGCTCTTTGGGGTGGTTGAGGCCTGGTGTGGCAGTGGTTTTCCACTCCCTTTGGAGAAGTTCATTTGCAGTGTTCAAGATCTCTTTATGGCTTCCAGTACCCGTGAAGGGGCTGTCTTGGGAACCCAGCTATGAGTCCTCAGTATGTTTCAGGAGTGGCTTTTAACTCTTAAGAGCCTCAGGCAGATGTGGATGCAGGAATCATATTGAAGGCGTTTCTGGGGTTCCTCCTCAGCTTCCTGGGAAGGTGAGACAGCATGGCTTTCCAAGCCTCGGCTCCTTCAACTGGCTAAGAGGCTCCAGTCACTACTTGACAATGACTTGTTGGTACAGCCTCAAAAAGCCACATCACTGGATTCTGCATTTTCTTTGCTAATTTATTTAGGTTCTTTTTCCCCTGCAATATTCTAGGTATTGTTGAACCCATTTTACAGATGTGAATACTGAAGCCCAGGCAGGGTGCTTCATTTCTTCATAGAACAACCAATGGGTGTCTGAGAGAAGTTGCCATGCTTTTCAACGTCTTTTTGTTGTTGTTGTTTTTAAACAGAGTCTTGCTCTGTCATCCAGGCTGGAGTGCCATGGCACGATTTTGGCTCCCTGCAACCGCTGCCTCCCAGTTATAAACAATTCTCCTGCCTGAGCCTCCCAAGTAGCTGGGACTACAGGCATGTGCCACCATACCCGGCTAATTTTTGTATTTTTAGGAGAGATGAGTTTTCACCATGTTGACCAGGCTGGTCTCAAACTCCTGACCGCCTCGGCCTCCCAAAGTGCTGGGATTACAGGCATGAGCCACCACACCCAGCTCAGCATCCCCTTTTTATCCCAGTTGTTCATTGACTACTTTTTTCCCAAAGGGGAGAGGGAGAGAAGGTGGGGTTACTTGTAGCTCTCCTCCAGCAAGATCTAAATCAGGCAGGCAGCCCCAGCTCCTGGTGGGGTGGTCTTGGGAGAACAGGTAAGGTTAGTGTGTGTCTTTCAGGCTACCCAGTGTGTTGGTAGGAGTTCCCCTTCCCAGCTCAGTAATTGGAAGGATGGGTTTAAAGTGGTGATCGCACATCACTTTGTTAGAGGGGATTGGTAGTGTTGGGGTAGGTAGGCTGCCTGGTTAGGCAAAGCCACACATGAGCTGGGTTTTACTGGTCTCTGAGCTCCTTTGTGCTGGTGCAGGACTGAGCCTGGCGCTTGGATGCCTGGCGGCCTCCTCCAGCCGGCCCCAGGCTCCACCAGTGAATGGCAGCGTCAACGTCTCATTTAAATAATGGTAGTACAGGGAATAGCTTTTAAATGGTTATCGTAAAACATATGATTAACGTCTGTGGACTGTTTACTTTTCCTCTGCGAACATTCTTTCAAGTGTGCAAATGGCTCGGTGTAGGGTCCAAGCCCAGCTAATCTGTTTGGTTTTTGTAATAGAGAGAAAGCAATGTCTGCATGAAAATGTCACCCAGGGAGACTTAATTTACAGATTAAAAGCTTCCTGAATGAATTTTTTAAAAAATGAAGTCGTTTTCATCCACGAACATGCAGCCCGTTCCCTCCATTACTCTGCTTTAATTCTGTGGTATTGTGCCTTTTGCCTCCCACTTCAACGGCATAGATCAGTTCCTCTCTGTCAGAGTCGACTGCAGGATGTGCTCCTGTGGAACTGGCAGGTGTGCGATGGCGCGTATGTGGAGAATCCACTCATGTGTGCCTTGTGAAGCTCTTAGCCCCTGCGACGCACAAGGTGCCCGTTCAGCAGGTGGGCTTAATCCGCACAGACGACTCTGTCCTCTAGCGGATGAAGTTCCGGAATGGAGTACACAAGCCTCCAACACCTCCTTGTCTGTTCAGCTCTGATTCTGTCTTAGATAAGATGCCAAATGGCATTTGATCAGTTTCTCCAGCTCATCCAAATAGAGGCGGAGACATTTTAGAGGAGTCACCGTTTTTGAAAGAAGGCAAGGGTAATAACCTTTTGAATGCCACAGCTCAAAAAGTGTGTTAGAAATCAGAGGAGTAGCTCTTGTGCAGGGAAGGCATGAAACTCCGCAGGGCGAAGGGCCAGTGTTCTAAGATCAACAGGGATTACCATTGCTTCATTCCCCACCAGGTGCCGAGCCTTTTTGATGTTGTTTCTTTTAAACTTGAAACAATCACACCAGTCACATGAGGCAGAAATACCCAAGATGGCATATTCTGAGTCTACCCAGTATACCAGTCCGTTTAGAAGGAGATAAACTAATTTTTCAAACTGAGGCTGAGGGAAAATGAGATGAATCCTACCAACAACTCAGGATTTATAATCACGAATGAACCTTGTGCTAGGATTCCAGAAGAGATGCGTCTCTTCCTCCTTTCCCTGTTCCCATCCCCTAACGGGTTGCTCTTTCCTTCTCTCCCTCCTTTGTGCCTAAAATGCTGCTTCTTCCCTCAGGAATCCCACGGCCTCCGCACCCTCCAGATATATCCCCGTATTACCCACTATCGCCTGGCACCGTAGGACAAATCCCCCATCCGCTAGGATGGTTAGTACCACAGTAAGGAGTTCCATTTTTTAATTTCCTTTTTGTTTCTTACATGGGCATGTTTATTATTTATTCTGTGTGTGTGTGTGTGTGTATGTGTGTGTGTGTGTGTGTGTGTTAGAAGCATGTTTATTATTTATTCTGTGTATGTGTGTTAGAAGCATGTTTATTATTTATTCTGTGTGTGTGTGTGTGTGTGTGTGTTAGAAGCCAGGGTTGGGGAGGGGGCTGTGGGAGGGCACAGAAAAGGTGTTGCTGAGGCGTCCTGTGGGAATACAGGCAAATCCACAGCCATTCAGGTGGATTAGGTTACCGGCACTTAGCATTCCGAGACCATGGTCCCCAAAGACTCTGTGGACAGAGGTGCCCTGAAGTTCCTTTGGGAATTGCAGAAGACTCCTGGAACTTCCACCCAATGAAGCTGATCATGACCCTTCTGCTGTTGGCTGCCCAAACTGCAGTCATGTCATTGGGTTGAGGCTGTCGAGTCCTTCCTTTTAGGTGTTACATATTTTGGGGCACAGAAGTGGGAACAAGAACTGCCTTGTTTTGAAATCCAGGGTTGGGATTAGGGCATGTTCTTGTACGATTCCAGGACCCCCCACCTCATCCTGAACATGACTCCCAAGGTTGACAACAACAGTGGAAAGTTTTGTCTGTTGAGAAGCTCCATGGGACTGAATCAGCGTCTCTCTGAGAGTCTTTGCACGTTGAATGTTTTACGTAACTGTGAACGGTGGGAATGGGGCAGTTGGAACTGTCACTGCAGCATGTGGGGCCTTCATAAGCATCAATCCTAGTTCTTGGCAGTGCCCAGATTATTTGACTGTCTTTTGCAATTAAAAAAAAAAAAAAAACTGTGTTTTAAATTCAGAGTAGGAAGGCCTTTGATGCATTAGCATACTGTGGCGGGTGGTGTGTATGTGTGTTTTTGCATGAGCATGTGTGTAATATGTGTTTCGTGATTGTTTCTGTGGATATGTTTCTCCTTATCAGTGATCTGTACTCTGAACAACACAGGACAATACATTGAATGCTAAAAGGAATAAATCCTGGTAAAACTCAGGTTTGAGTCTTAGGGAAGATGGCCTTTCAAAGCCTTAAGGAAGATAAAATTTTGGAGTGGCTTACTCCACAATTCTACTCGTATTTCTCTAGTTAGATAGATTCTATGCTTTTTTTTTTTTTTTTTTTAATAAACAACAAATTGCATTATGTAGTAGCTGTACCAAATACTAACCCTGGGTATAGTTTCTGTTTCTTTGTCTCTTCTTATTTTTATTGGGAGGGTAGACATGACCATGAGCTTGTGACCCATTTCTTCTAAATAGATGGGGCCATCCCTCGAATAGTTCTCAGTGATCATTTGCCCTATTCAGCTGATGGGGAGATACTTGAAGTCTAGATAAAAAGGAATAGCCAACTCAGACAACCCTCTGTCAGAAAAAGTTGTGTGTCTTTCATGAGGATGCTATTTTGCATGTTGCTGTATTTTTTAATTATTGTAATGAGGTGTGATTGTCTATTGGTTACCCACAATTCTTCTTGGGGACTCTCCCCCCGGTAACTCTTGTCAACACTTGTTAATTTGACAAAAGGCTACAAATTAAGCTCTGTTAATTTAATGTTTTCTCACCGAGATCTAAATACCGAAAGAGGCCCAAAGCGCAACTGAAGTCCTTTGATTCACTGTACTTTATTTTGGTATAAATTTACATTCATTATTGTTTTCCTTTGGATGTGTAGCCCTCAATTAGTGTGATGGCTCCATTAAAGCAAGCGAGACTTCGCCTTTAATTATTACAACAAAACACCTAGTTTCAGCTTGGGGAGAGGGTCTCTATTGACATAAGCAGAGGTTATAAAATTTAATTAGCCATTCCTATCAGATTTATGGCATTCAAATTGTTCTGTGTTTCTTCCCTTTGATCCTTGCTGTACAATCCCCAAGATTTTTGTTCTGATCAAATGAGAATAAAGCTTACTGTGCAGAGAGAACTTTTCCCTTTTCTTCTTTTTCCTGTCCCCACCCCCACCCTTGTTTCAAGTCTCTTACTTTGTACCCCTTCTTTGTAGGCAAGGTCAACCAGTGTACCCAATCACAACAGGAGGATTCAGACACCCCTACCCCACAGCTCTGACCGTCAATGCTTCCATGTCCAGGTGAGTTCCAAGAACTGGGGCCTTCATCCAAGGCCATGTGTGACTTCTCAGGAAGTTCTCTAGATGGCCACCAAGCCACCCAGGGACCACGGCTACATGTAGTTCTATTAGTGTAAAGCCAGTGTGGCATTAGGCTGTACTCCCAGAAAATCCTGAAAAATTGCCCTGATATTCCAAGGTAAGTGATGTCTTTCTAGGTAAAATTTTTGAGTCACTCAGTTGAGCAATGTATTTTAAAGAATTAAGAAGGCAAGGGAGAAACAGGACAGAAGCTTTTAAAAATGCCATTTCTCTGTTGTCCTGTCCTCAGCAAGAAAGGTAGCGGTGAAGGTAGTTTTATTATTATACCAAGAAGAGTTCGAAAAAAGATTATTGGTGTTCTCAAAGCTCAGACTCTGATTCCAAGTCAACAGGAAAGCATCCGCCTCCTCCCCTCGAAGGTAGCACTGTCCAATAGAAACATCGTGTGAGCCACAGAGGGAATTTTAAATTTCGTAGAAGCCGTGTTTTTAAAAAAGGTTTTTTTTTTTTTTAAAAAAAAAAAGTTAAAATTATTTTAATGACGTTTTTATTCAATGCAATATAGCCAAAATATTATCATTTTAACATGCTATTCCTGGACAACAACTATTAATAAGATGTTATGTTCTTTTTTATACTGAGCTTTGGTACAAAATCTGATGTGTATCTTATACACACAGCACTTCTCAGTTTAGACTGGCCACATTTCAAATATTCAATAGCCACACGTGGCTGGTGTATATCATAGTGGTCTGTGTAGCTCTAAGTCTTTGAAAGTTAAAACAAAAAATCGTGTGTGTGTGTGTGCTGTATACATTCATATATATTTATATTTCAGCATAGAAACATATTTGCAAGATACACTGCTATCCCCATGTTCTTCTTTTCCTCCCTCTGATTAATTCTGGCTAATTTTTCAGTGACTGCTAGTTTATTTACAAACTGGTTGGCAGCAGTATGTTTAAGTAGTCACTAATTGTTTCTAATGATAGTTTTATTTTCTGTTCATCTGATTTTCAGTCAAGTTAATTAAATCGGTGGAGGTTTAGACGTTGCTGATGGTCTGAAATCACCAACCCATTCTGATGATGGCACATAATGAAATTAGCATGCGTTACGTGGCAGGGGTGCTGTCCCCAGCTTCTTTCCCCAATCCCTGCGGCCAACATGGGAAGCCAAGACCAGAGAAGGGCCTGGAAAGACAGGTCAAGATGCTGCTTTTCCTACTTACAAAACAGTAATTTTAGCAGTGATAGAGAGTTACATTCATTAAGAAAAACAAACCGTGGCATATCTAGCATTGGTAACTATGCCGTGGATATCACAGTTGAAAAGATCCATATTCTACCTGCGATATATCATCAAAATTTCAAAATCCATGCCAGTATTAGTTAGGTAGGAAAACACTCGTGTGTTCTGTGGCCTAGAGAGAAGAGGAGACGTAATGCTTATTAAGTAGTGTCATCACAGCTTCTCAAAGCATGCGAATGAATAGGGGGTCCCCCAGGTGGAGAGCACCCAGGGACCACGGCTACATGTAGTTCTATTAGTGTAGCAGCTTATGGTCCACAGCTCATCTTCCCACCTTCCCAGCATTTGTATATTACACCTGGTTATTTTTCATGTTTGTTTATTTGGTGTATTCTGGAGGTTAACAGTGGTAAAGTAATTGTAGGATAGGGATTGGGGTTAAGCTGATCGATTGAATTATCATTAGGAGGTTAGTCGATGATTTATAGGTGGGCAGGGGGGTGGAGGAAAGGAAGGGAACGTCAGGAAGAAAGGTTAGGGCCTCAAGGTGCGGGGGAGAGGCGGCCGATTCCCCAGGTAGGCCAAATGAAAGATAGCTAGTTAAAAAGCGTATACAGCAAATTAAATACATTATTGTGGTAATGGGGCGACAGAAGTATAGGTCTATTATACTTATGGCAGTTATAGCAAATGTAGGCAGCTTGCCCTGTTCCAGAACACCCTTTGATATTCATTCTATTCAGCAGTGGGGCCAGGACTTCTCAGAATTAAGTGATGGGTCATTATACTTTAAACACCATGGAGAAGCCTAGATTGGCAATTAAACAGCTCTTGCTGACACTCACTTGTGCCACCCTGTGACCCCCTTTAGATTGAGATGTTGGAGCTCCGGGCCCTCAGCCTGCTAAATTGGTGCAAGGCTCTTCTCCTGACGAGAGCTGGCTCTGAAATCTGCCGGCTTCAAAGGGAGCGAGATCATGTATAAACCATAATGTGGGTGCACCGTGGCTCACAAAAAATAAGGCAGGAAGAGATGAAATGTTACAAGTGCAAGGGGGAAAATGAGAGAATAATGACAAACCTAATGCAACTCAAAGCAGGATTGTTGCACAGGAAAATGCATCCTACTGCTTGTGCATAAAATCAAGGCCGGCAGATGACATCCGGTTAACAGAAACGTGTCAACAGTGAAGTAAAGTGAGAGTGAGTAAGAGAGAAGCCCCTGAGACAGCCAGAAACAAAAATTAGTTGTTCTTAACAAGTTAAGGTTCATCATTATATTCTGGCTTGGAGCCATGAAAGCAGACGGGGGTATATAATGAGCTGCTTAGAATTTTTAGGGTGTTTATTGCATTTCATGAAATAGTTGTCTGCAGAAAGGAATTTCTTAAG
This sequence comes from Nomascus leucogenys, assembly GCF_006542625.1. Taxonomy (NCBI): domain Eukaryota; kingdom Metazoa; phylum Chordata; class Mammalia; order Primates; family Hylobatidae; genus Nomascus; species Nomascus leucogenys. The sequence continues at coordinate 20,422,217 of NC_044383.1, read as the reverse complement.
CGAAGGTATGTGTATACAGCCCACATTCACGTTCACAAATGTGGTCTCTTTCTTTGCTGAACATTTTTCAGATACGGGAATATACGTGTAGGTATGGGAACTTAGAAATGTGCCTTCTTCATGGCTGCATTGGAAGTTTGTCTGCACCCCAAAATGTACTCAGATTGTGGTGTCTTCCCGTGGTATTTGGTGTATGTACACACACGTACACACACACACAGTCACACACGCAGTGTTTTTCTCTCTCCCCCTCCCTCTCCCTCGCACGTCTGTACACATATTCTCATTCCGCAGGAAGGGAACATATGTATTTGAGGAATGTCAGGCCTTTAAAATTCACAGTAAAAGCTGCCACCCACCACTTCACCCAAGGGCTTCCAAGAACACATGTTCTTAACTTCTGTTTCCTCTGAGGCCCTCGAGCAGTGGGAAGGAACAGGGTGTCACTTGGAGCCCAAGTGTCTCCCAAGTGTCTCTTTTGCTTTTTTTGTTTTTCACATTATTTTGAGGGGAAGAGGATGAAGGTTGTTAGCTTGTTTGTTTCCTTACATTTTCCTTCTTTCTTTCTTTCTTTTTTTTTTTTTTTGATACTTTCGAAGGACTTATATTGTTGTTATTTTTAAAATCATGTCATGCAATCTTCACTACTGGCTTAAATTTGTGAAGGCAGTGGCAGGAGAGGCCACGTCGGGGTGGGATTTTTGAGTGAAATGTCTACTGTGGCTTGGGCCTTCTTCAAGAATCAGCATTGTTCATTAACTTTCCTTCCTCTGTTGATCTGTCTAGATTCAGTTAGTACTTTAATCATTTTATTATTTTTCAAATTGTTTGTTACCTTATTTTGGCTGAATGGAAACTATCTCTAGCCCACTTCTGGAAAAAACTTTGTAAATACATACAGAATCCTTTCGAAAGAATCGTCGTGATCGATCCTCATTAGGCCCTCTAGTTCCCACCGGAATTGGCTTTGTAAAGAGCAGGTTGTTATTCCTTGGGTGGTATGTTGGACTGTTTTGGTTTGGACTTACTAAGAAAGCAACAGTTGCCATGATCTTCATCTGAACAGCTTCCCATCTGCTTACTTGAATTACCTTGCCAGGTTGGAGCAGGAGGCTGCCATATTGTTTTCTTTTGGGATTCTGCCCTTTCTGTCCCTCACTGTTTTTTCTATAGTAGGATATGTTGCTTGAAGAGGGGTGAGTCTTCCAGCCCAGTACAAATCATGGTGACACCATGCAAAATAGAAAATGAGAAAGGTGTTTGATCCAGTTGTCAGTCTGCAGTTGGGCCAAGAGTAGGCTAAAATTAGCTCTTACTGTCCTGGCTAATGTACTTGGTTGGGAAATGCCAATTCAGGCCCTAAAATGTGTCTTAGAGAACTGTCCAAAAAATGAGCAGCATGAGAGGAGAAAACACAAACTGTATCTTTCATTTATAATTTTGATAATCATTTAGAAGACTTCTTAATGATGCCCAGACAACATATAAAGTAAAAGTGATATAGGAATCCTAAATTTTAGAGGAGAAAGGGCATACAAATCAGAATCAAAGCTTTATTGTGTGTGTGTGTGTGTGTGCACCTTTTCTTTCCTTTTTTTTGCATCTTTCCATAAAGGGATACAAACTTATTTAAAATGTCCGTGACTTATGATATGAACCAAATAGGAACTATTTGAATTTTCCCTGTCTTCCTGCCTCACTCTCTCCCATTCCTGTCAAATGATGGGACACAGCACAAAAGAAAAATAAAAATTGTATTGCACTTCATCAACAGGATGAGGCCTAATGAGGCTTGCACAGCATTGTCAAAAATGTATGTATATTTCAACCACGTTAATATTTTATTTAGCTGTCAATATACAACAAAAGATTTCACCTTTCATTTTAGAGCTGATTAGGACTTAGGAAATTGTCTTCTTAGATGCCACTAATAATGCCTCAAAAAACAAGTGGACGTGCAATTTCTGGCAGGTAGTCCAAACCCACTTTTCCGCCCAAGTATGTCAGTTGAATTTGTCTTTTGCTAAAGATGTTAAAAATCATAATGTCTTATGTCAGTAGCAATAATGAAGGGGGAGATTGGCTTTAATGACATTATGAGAATCATTATGTTTAATTTATCGCTAATTAATACTGACAGGTTTCATATGCCTTGGGTTGCTTTCATGTGAGTGTTACGTGCTGTTTTTTTTTTCTTTTTAATTGTGTGTACACATCCCTCCTCATTCATTCATTTTGATTCTGACGATTTACACAGCTTTCTGTCTTCTAGGTTCCCTCCCCATATGGTCCCACCACATCATACGCTACACACGACGGGCATTCCGCATCCGGCCATAGTCACACCAACAGTCAAACAGGAATCGTCCCAGAGTGACGTCGGCTCACTCCATAGCTCGTAAGTGTTGCTGTTTTTCTCACCTTCTTCGTAGCCATGGTGTTCTGCAAGCCTGTTGCAGCTGCTGGGTGGTGGCTTTCTGCCTAAGGTTGGCCTCGTTTGGTTTGACTGTAGCCAATACCCAGCCTGTGTGGGCTCTTCCCTCCCTTACAAAGAGAGAGAGAGTGCACAGTGGCAGAATCTCACTGTACCACTGCGGGTTAGAACAGAACTGTTTTTTGTGTGTGTACTTGGATACATGGGATTTGCAACCACTTCCCTGCCCCCTAACCCCATCATTGAACATTTGGAGCTTTGTTCTGCAAGCAGGAGAAAACCCTGCTGAGGTGAAGACAGCAACCATGTGCTTTCCCCTCTGGCTTGGGAAAATTGTATATTTGTGAAACTTGAGGAAGTGATTGCAAAATCCCTCTCTTCCCCCAACCCCTCCCCAGGCTATTTTCGTTTCATTTTCCGGGGCGCAGAAGAACTAAAAGCATGCTTTTTAATCCAAAACTGCAAGGCTTGGGGATTATGAGACAAGGAGATACGCTCTCTGCCATGGAGGAAGTTGGACCGCGACCTTGTTTATTGGGTTGTGTCTGTTTTGTCTATCTCCAGAAAGCATCAGGACTCCAAAAAGGAAGAAGAAAAGAAGAAGCCCCACATAAAGAAACCTCTTAATGCATTCATGTTGTATATGAAGGAAATGAGAGCAAAGGTCGTAGCTGAGTGCACGTTGAAAGAAAGCGCGGCCATCAACCAGATCCTTGGGCGGAGGGTAGGTGACGCCCTTCTCAGGGAGAAGCGGGGGGCGGGTGGTAAGGGACCAGAGTGCAGCAGGTCAGGTGGCAGAATGTCTCTGTCCCCATTTCTTTGGAGAATTCTTGCCCTTCAGCCACATTCTGAATCCTCGAATGGCCTTCGCTGAGTCAGGACTAGTTATTTTGCACTCAGCGTTCAGAACAGCCACAGCCATACTCTTCCCCTACCCGAGTGAGTGAGCAAATGACAGAATGACATAGATAACAAATCAAGTTTTGTCTAAACATTCCTGTTAGTGCCAGGACCCAGCCGACAGTCAGTATGTACAGATTATACCATTTCTGGATGGACTCACCCAAAAAAGCAGCATTATTTGTTCTCTGACCTTGGTGTAACGTGTGATGTTCTTTCATGCTTTTCTCTTTGTTCATGTCTTTCTCATCTGTACCCCACGTCCCCTCCAGTGGCATGCACTGTCCAGAGAAGAGCAAGCAAAATACTACGAGCTGGCCCGGAAGGAGCGACAGCTTCATATGCAACTGTACCCCGGCTGGTCCGCGCGGGATAACTATGTAGGTGGATCATTTTCGTTAGGATTAGAGTCTGTAGAGCTGTGTTGTGCATCTATGTGGACAAAGAGAACAGGACCTGCCACTTGACTGGGGTGGGCCTCAGGACCATCCAATCTGCCCGCTTTGGGGACTGGTAGCATCTTCCTGGATCACTAAACTGCAGGGAGGGGCTTCCAGTGTGGATGGTTGGATCAGCTCACAGTCATTCTTCAGGGTGGAGAGAGGAGGCTGCAGTCCCAGTGTTCCAGCTCAGAACCAGTGAGGTCGATTTGGTGCTTGTCTCCTTCCTAGAGGAGGCAAGGCTCTTAGGATACACCCAGAGGACCTTATGTTCTGGATTAGGTTCCTCAGGCTCCTCAGCAGTGATCAGTGGTGTGGCCTTCTAGGGAAGACCAGCGGGTAGGTGTGGAGGAACAGAATTTAATTCCTCCCAGGCCTTTCAGCAGGCCCTTTACCCTTAAGAAGGAAAAACAAAACTATTCCTTTGTGCCATGGTGCAGTAGAAGTTAGAAGCCTATTTCATCCTGAGAGGGGCATGATGGGAATATCCCTGAAAGCAGCCAGAGGAAGTCAGCCCTTGGCAGGATGCATGAATGGACTCTGGCCCCAGCAAGGGCAGGGAAAGGTGTGCTATGTGGTGTGTGTGTTCCTGGCTCTGTGTTGGCTATAGGATCTGCCTAGTCCTCTCTTGGGTTGTAGGAAACACCATGGGGTGATTGTTTTTACTAATTGCAGTGGTTGTGACTCCATGATTCCTCTCCTCCCATGAGCACGCTGTCTTCCGGAGACTTCTGTCACTTCTCACCATTGCTGGTTATCCTGCATTTTGCCCAGTAACTTTGCTTTCCTCTCTCGAGGGATGAAATGCCTCTTGTTTTGCCTGATACTTTATTTCATGACATTTGGTTCTGTGAAGGGATTTCACCATCCACTCTTAGGGGAAAACTAAAACTTGTCTTAAGGCCGGCACAGGCCTCTCGTTCCCTTCCTGTCGATGTCTTGGAGCCGTGGATGGTTACTTTTCCAGTTACTTTTGACTCTCCCACTGACATCATCCGCGGTGAAGTAGCTCGACGTATAGGGGTTGAGGTCGTTAAATTATTACTGAATTGAGTGAAACATACCATGGCCTTTGAGGCTTCTGTGGCAGGGGCTGGGGACACACAGCTCTTAACTGCCTTGGCCTGGAAGTGTCATGGGTCACTTACTCCCATCACCCATTGGCCAGAGCTAGTCATGTGACCCAACCTAACTGCAGGAGATGCTGGGAAATGTGCAGTTACTGTGCACAAGTTATCACAGGGATTCAGAGTTAAGTCGGATATCTTTACTCCCTCAGAACTTAGCATCCGCCAGGAAATCGCAAACATCTGCGGGCCTATGTGATCCCGAGGAAGAGCTGCTTCTGCCTGCTCTGATTAGTGATTTCAGGCCTCCTTCCTCTTTCTTCTCATACTTTTAAACCTGTGCTTGCCCTGTAGATGAGGGAGAAGGGAGGTGCCCCTGGCCATCTTTCTCGAGGCCCTGCCCCCTTAGCTGGCAGCACTAGACTGTGTTCCTCCTGGGAGTTGAATCAGGAAGGAGTGCTGGCACCTCTCGGATGGCGCATGTGCTCTGCTGAGAGCCCTTGTCGCTGACAGATGGGCTTGCACGGGGTCTCCACTGCTTGGGACCTTTCCGTTTGTCCCCAGCATGTGTGCAGTGGGGAAGCCTTTCTTCTGGAGCTGAAAGGAAGAGGATGAGAAAGTGAATGCTCTCCCACAGGCTTGCTGTTCACCCCCACCTGACCCTGAGGTGGAGATTTCCAGCAGCAGGCAGGCTCCATAGCCTCCACGTACACAACCATATCATTTCAGGATAGCTGCTCTCCTGGTTTCGGGTCAGAAGTTCTCAGAGTTCATCTTGAGCTTCTACCTGCTACAGACCCAATTCTTTGAGTAATCTAGAATGATACCACAGAGCGGAATTCAGCTTCTCTATAGAGATCATATCCCCAATAGACATTTTGGGTCATAGTAGGGCCTTCATGTACAGCTGTGCAGGGCATGCACTGCACAACTCTAGAGTATGTCATTTACACTGGGGTCTATGTGAATGGTGCCCCCTGGAGTTGTGCAGGGTGAAATCTCTACAAAGGTACAAGGCAGACTGTGATAGCTTCAAAAGAATACCGTGTTTGACTTGCCTGGGAGTCGTTTAGAGAAAGTATTGCTCGAGGCTTTTTGTGACATACTTTCTGGGTTTCAGAAGGGCTGTGAGGCACTCGAAATGACTTTAGCCCAGTTTTAAATTTGGAAGATGGTTTGGTATAAGAAGGGAACTCCTGAGACGATCTGAGGTTTAGAGATCTGGATTTAGGGCTCTAGGAACTTTATCTCTTGTAAGAGGTACTTAGATTCCTATTATAATGGCTCATTCATTACACATGGGTGTGAACACACACACTCACACTCACTCCTTTTATGCACTAGGGAACACTGGGACTAAGAACTGCAGCATTGAAGCTTTTATGGATTTGAATGTGGTAGCAACTTAACTAGTATTTTTTTTTTTTTAAAACTAACTTGACGTGGGAGTTTCCATATATTACTTTGGTCATTGTAAACTCCAAAAGGTTCTTCTGGAAAATATTTCCTGAGATCTTCTCATGCCTCTTTCACATTCCTGCTTTTCCAGCCAACTGGCAACGGAAGCCTTTATATCTCTACCTTAGGACAACAGAATTGAGTGAAGCAGTCACATTTGGGTTGTCAGACTTGGCACATTCTTTAAAGCCCAAGAGAAAACATCTTGAGTCCCATAGTAATATGTAACCCCTGGGATTATCTTTGACATTATTTCCTTTCTAACCCTCTACACTAGGTAAAGGATAGAGGTCCTGTGCCATTTGCTCACCTGAGTTTATTTTCTTCCACCCCTATAGTAGGCCCTTTCTTTCTTCTGTTACATTTAAAGGGGTAATAGAGTGGCCACTTCCCTGGAGATGCATCTTCCTCTTCACTAAGTGTAGGGTTTATCCACTTTCTCACATCTTCTTTTAAAACACAGTCCCTGTCCTCCAGAAGTCTCTAGTCTAAATGACAGCTTCTTCAGTAGTCAACATCTCCATGCTATATCCTAAAGGCACAGCTTCCTCATGGGTAATTTTCAGATGCCTTCACAGTATATTGCAAGGAATTGGAAATGGGGATGCTTTTTCACACATGGCTGAGAAGCCCTTGGGTATGTGGATGCTGATACTCCTTGAAGTTAAAACATTTCTGTGCCCAGTTTTTATGAATACTTCAGGCTCCTAAATGAACTGAAACTAGGCCTGCCTGCCTGTTCCAGGACAGCCAGGTGGCACTTTGCCCCTCACATGGGAGAGGCGCGGGCATGGAGATGGTCCGTTGCAGGCCCATGAGATGCCAGCTTCATGATAAAGCACATGAGGTCCTTTTAAAAGAAATTGTACATGAAGGAACATAGCGCGTTTCAACAAGATCCCTGAACAGAAGGCCAAAATGAAGCTCCCAAGTTGCACAGGCCCCTTCCCCTCAGAGAAAAGATAGGCCATTTCTACAACAGATGGCCCTCAGTCCTGGGTGGAGCCTAAGCTTGGTGGCATCACCACCTTGAGGTTTTCCTGACAGAGCCTAACGTGTTCTCAAGTTTCTTTCTTTCTTTTTTTTTTTTTTCCTTTTTTTTTGAGATGGAATCCTGTTCTGTTGCCAGGGTGGAGTGCAGTAGCATGATCTCGGCTCACTGCAACCTCTGCCTCCCAGGTTCAAGTGATCCTCCTGCCTCAGCCTCCCGAGTAGCTGGGACTACAGGCACGTGCCACCACGCCCAGCTAATTTTTTGTATTTTTAGTAGAGATGGGGTTTCACCATGTTGGCCAGGATGGTCTCGATCTCTTGACATTGTGATCTGCCCACCTTGGCCTCCCAAAATGCTGGGATTACAGGTGTGAGCCACTGCATCTGGACCTCAAGTTTCTTTTTACCTATCATTGTCTTTTTCTCTTCTGAGCTGATGTCAACATACTGTGAGAAACTTTAGCCAAAGGCAAAGGCAACTTTTAGCTGTTCTGAAACATATAGCAGTATAAGACCATTTCATTTAGATGTATGCCAGGCAGCTACTTCATCTGGGTAGGGCTAGGAGGGGAGGGAGACCTAGTCTAATCTGGAATGAGGCAGTCACCTCTCCTGAATTCCCCCCAGTCCCATTCCACATTTGCAACCTCGAGCAGATGGATCAGGTTGGAGAATATGAAAGACTCCATGCAGTTCATTCCCTAAACCCCTCACTAAAAGAGCTTCCTTGGAGGGCTAGGCATTAAATATGTAGGCAGCAGAGCCTTGTGGTTGAGGGCTTTGGAGCCAAGACCACCTGAGTTCTCTCCTGGCCCCACCACTTGCTAGATGTGTGACCCTGGCAAAGTTACCTAACTCCTCAGTTTTCTCCTCTGTGAAACTGGAATGGTGGTAATACCTGTTGAAGAGGATTGTTGTGAGGATTAAAATGAGTCCATCTGCGTAGCACACCTAGAATCATGCCTGGCACCTGGCATATGCTCAACACATGTGACCCATTCATGGGAGGAGTGGTATCATCCTCATTATGTCAGCTAGAAGAGAATTGAGGGAACGTCTTCTTTCTTACAGATGTCCGCTTAGCAGTTTTTTTGTTTTTTTTGTCTTTTGTTTTTTGTTTTTAAACAGAGTTTCGTTCTTGTCACCCAGGCTGGCATGCAGTAGCATGATCTCGGCTCACTGCAACCTCCGCCTTCCAGGTTCAGGCGAGTCTCCTGCCTCAGCCTCCCGAGTAGCTGGGGCTACAGGCATGCACTACCATGCCCAGCTAATTTGGCATTTTTAGTAGAGACGGGGTTTCGCCATGTTGGCCAGGCTGGTCTTGAACTCCTGACTTCAGGTGATCCTCCCACCTTGGCCTCTCAAAGTGCCAGGATTATAGGTGTCAGCCAATGCTCCCAACCCACTCAGCAGTTGTGAAAGGAGCCCAGATGATTCCTGGTTCTATTTCACCCTTTTCCCCGCATCTTTAACAACAAGCTCTAAGAGAAGCCCCTGCTAAAGCTTTCACTCTTTTGATTCAGAGTGGGACCCTTTGGCCTTCATAAGTAAGAGCTGTGAGCAGGTCAGGCAGGGCAGCCCTTGAAGCTGGTGTGGCCATGACCACCTTCATGTGCTCCTCAAAGATGGGCTCTCAGACTGCTTGCAACGCCATCATCCCACTCCTCTCTGAATCTTCCTCGTGCAGTCCCCTCTTCCCTTTTATGGATCAAATGCTGTGGGTCAGGTTTAACAATGGACATAGGTACATGAGAAATGAGAGCTTCCCTTCACCACCCGCCAGTCCCTTCTCTTCTCCCAAGAAGCGTGTGTCCCTCCAGCTGGGGTACAATGCAAGGGCATTTGGCTTGAAGCGGGGTTGGAAGTTGGACAAATACCGGGGGTTGATGTGGATGGAGATGGCAGTATGGTCACTTCCTCCTGCCTTCTCCTTCTAGGTGCGCCCAGACACTCTTCTCACGTCTCTTTCTTGCAGTAATTCCCTGTGTTTCATCTGTTTATCTAGGGAAAGAAGAAGAAGAGGAAAAGGGACAAGCAGCCGGGAGAGACCAATGGTAAGTGACAATCATCAGGTTAGAGGAAGGAGCCGTAGCCTGAGGACCACCCTTTTATGTTAGGTTTCCATCTGGGGGAGGCAGGAGAAATTCAAGGCCAGGACATTGTGGGGGAACCCTTCTTAGCCAGCCTTTTTGTTTATGCATTTTAATTAATTGCTTCATGACTGCCCTTTTAAAGCTAGTAACATCCATTGTTGCATGAAAAGCACATTGTAATTCTAGTGGAATGTGTTTTAAAATAACTGCAAAGCCTATAACTGGAGAGCAAGCGGTAGGCATGCCTATGCCGGGATTTATACAGTCTGCTTATTTTGTACGTGCCTGAGAAGGGATGAGGAGGGGGCGGGGCTTAGGGGAGTAGGAGGGGGTGTGTGTGAGTGTTTGATATTAACTGGGCTGTTCCTGAATGTTCTGATGCATGCCTTTACAGTGGTAAATTACACCCATTTTAAATTAAGGAGGTTTGTCATTCTCTAGAAGAAATTAGAAATACTGCATAGGCAATCTCAGAGGTCCCTTGGAGAAGGCCAGGCTTTTACAAACAAACAAAACAAAAATTTTGAAGGCTTTGTATAATTTGTTCTTTTTTTTCAGAACACAGCGAATGTTTCCTAAATCCTTGCCTTTCACTTCCTCCGATTACAGGTGCTAATGTCATTTTGAGTCATTAAAATAGTTGATAAACTGTTTTTTAATTTTTCTTGCCATTATAGTTTTATTAACATTTAAACACGTATGACATTTGAACATTCTTTAAAATGACCATCAACACGGTTTCGTATGTTTCGGTAGATTTTTTTTTTTTCAGTTGCTTCTGTTTTTTTTTTTTTTTTTTAATTTAACCTTTGTTTTGTTTATTTATTTATTTTTCCCATAACGGTTGTTTAAGCAGTGATGACAGTGATTTAGAGTTGAACTAACTGTGCAAATTGAATATGCAGTATTTCTTTAAAAGAGACTGGTTAAAAAAAAAATGGAAGGAATTCAGTAATAAACCTCCTTAATCTAATGGCATTTTTTTCATTGCTTCCACTAAGTTTTCTCACGCAAGCATGCATCCGCAGTATGATTATTTTTTCCTTTGCTTTTTTTTATTTTAGTTTTTTTCTTCCTTTTGCTTTTCTGCTCATAATTTGCAAATCCACTAGCATTTTACTGACTGTGCCTGCTTAAATGCTGCTATGAGCTTCTAACTAACTCCTAACAGCTCATTCACACAGCCTGTTTACCTTTATCTGTTCCTCTCTTAATAATTAATGAAAATAGATTTTAAAAAAAAAGACGAACGTTCCAAAAGCTGCAATATCCCAGTACCACAACCCCTTTCTTTCTTTATTTCTTTCTATTTTGTTTCGTTTTGTTCTGTTTTTATTTGTAATTTTTTTCTTTTTTTAAACTATTGTATTCTGAGAAGAAAAAAGCATGTTACAAACTTAATTCCCTCCTTCGCTTTATTTTCTTCTTTAAGAAAAAAAATTGAGAGAAAAAAAGGGAAAGCAGAACTAAAAGAGGAAAAATATTTAAAAGAGTTATTCCGTGTCTAACTTCCCTTTGTCAGCTCGAACCAAATCTGAGAGACAGTCCTTAAAGAAGGGATACTGCAGCTTTATTTGCAACAGCTAATTTCAAAAGTTGAATAAGAATGTGATTTTTACTTTTTTTTTTTTAATTAAAGAAAGTTAAAAAACGAAAGTCAATATTTTGCAATTAGTAACCAGGTCATTGATTTATTCCCTTTTTTATTTTTATTTTTTTCTTATTTGTATCTTTCTCTTCCCCCCCTCCCTCCCCCCCCTCTCTCTTTCTCTCTCTCTTTCTCTCTCTCTCTCTCCCTTTCTCCCACGTTCTCCTCCTCTGCTCGCTTCTCTCTTGAACTCATTCAGACCTGAGCGCTCCTAAGAAATGCCGAGCGCGCTTTGGCCTTGATCAACAGAATAACTGGTGCGGCCCTTGCAGGTGTGTATAGTTTTCCAGATTCGCTGTGCTGGTTTGCAGCTGGTCTATTCGATCCTCTCCCCCTTCTCTGGCCTGTTGCTTTGTAGCTCTGTGTGTGGATCTCAGGAGACACAGGGGAGTGGGACACTGCCAAGTGTATGGGTTCTATGAGGGATGTGCTTGTTCTCCTGCTGCTGCCAGCCAAAATGCCACTGTAAAACAGCATCACTCGTGCCTCCTCGGGTCAGCGACAGCAAACCTTAGCGCGCCCCCTCCCAGGGAATGTTACCTGCCAGCGCCCCCGTCCCTTCCTTGTGACAGCCCAGGATCGGAATCCTGGCTTAGGTAGAAGCAAATGACGTCACCTTCTCCCCTCCTCTTCTCTCTCTCTTTTTATTTATTTATTTTTTTCATTGTTGTTTTTTGGTTTCTGGTTGTTGTTTTGTGTGTGTGTGTGTTTTATTGTTTTATTTTTTTTTTTCTTTTGACTCATAGAAGTCCTTTCCTTTCATGTCCTTGGTGAGGGAAGATTATCAAGTAGAACCAAGGTGATATAGAAGAAAAGGAAGCTGTAGCTGAGATTTCACATCCAACTGAGCACGACCCACCATTGTGTTGTATTTTTTGTGTTTACCTTATGCTAACAGATGCAAATACTCCAAAGAAGTGTCGGGCACTGTTCGGGCTTGACCGACAGACTTTATGGTGCAAACCGTGCAGGTATATTACCACTGCGAGGCCTTTGGGAAAATCAAAGCATTCTGTCCTTCTGGTACCTTAGCGTGATAATTTATTTTGACCTCGTTCCCCATCTACTTCCCCTCTGGCATCAATGACTAATGATCCTCATTCTTCAAAATTTCCTTGCTAATTTTATGCCATTTCCTCTCCCCACTTTCTCTTTCTCTCTTTCCCCCCTGCTCTCGTGAATAATTATCCCTGGTGGCAGGACTGAGACCACAGCCTTAACAAACAAGGAGGGGCACTTATCTTTTTGCTTTGAAAGCCAGCATCCTGGAGCTGGTCCGGCCCTATGAATGCCTTGGTGGCCCGGGTACTGAGCACAGAGAGCCACCATTTCCAAAGGTTTGAATGAGTTAACACTTGGCAGCAATTGCATTCCCGTGCATTTAGAGTCGAGACACATGGAGAAGGGTTCTGGGGTAGGCTTCTTCTTTCCCTTTTTCTTTTTCCTTTTTGGTTGTTTTATGTTTAAAAACCACATGTCTGTACAGAGGAGCTTGGTTAGCTGACATTGTTTTACAGTGCTGAAAAAGAAGCGTGGCATTGAACGGCATGCACCAGCTAAAGGGCTGCAAGCAGTGAGTCATGCAGTCTCAGACTGCAGTGTCCCTAGGCCTGCAGAATTAACAAAATATATGTGTATATATATAGCATTGGTTCCAAAAGGAATCAGAACAGCCCAGAAGTGTCCAAATGAAGCACCCATGTTCCACCTGCAGGTCTCCATCCAGCCTGCATTCTCAGGGAAAGTGTAGGTACTTCCGTCTTGGTGGAGGGATACCGACTAGCTCCTGTCTCATTTCCTTTCTTTAATGACCACCTTTGGTTAAATGTGTTGTTTCTTTGTTCTGATACAAGCAGTCTTTGAATTTGGAATATTACAATGGTAGGTATTTCAACACCCCAAACACGCTTCCCTGTTTGTAGTGCCTCCCTCGTCACGTGTCCCTCCCCTTCATGACTTTGCCATGTGCTCCGTGTTTAGACGTTAGATCAGATGTGCATCCCATTACGTGCATGCCCACGAGTCTCCTGTGTCTCTTCCCCCCTTCTCTGATGCCAATACGAGAGATCGGTGAAGTGCCTCATGTCGACCCCAGCACACATTAGAGGAGAGAGGGCCTGAGAGTCTTCCCTGAGAGGGAACCACACAGACAGCCCTCTGCCCGTGGAATGAGGGATTTGGGGGCGAGTTGAACACCTGGCAGGAGAGGAATTCCCCAGGCATTCTGTGAAATGGTAGTGTTCACAGAGCTGACAGATGTCCCTTTGACACAGTCCTGGGGTCTTCTCTGCACAACAGAAAGGAGTTTTGTGACAAAGTTGATGGAGGAGGTTAGATATTTAATTAGGACTAGCCAGGGAGGGCAGGGATTCTTTTAAGCAGTGAATTTGTCAAAATTTTACTTGTACCAGGTGGGAAGATAACTAGCTGTGGAAGCCTGTTCTGAGATGCCCTGCCATGGCCAATGACTGGTTAACCACAAGGGTCACTAAAAGAGAGGGTTTCTCATGATCTGTAGAAGTGCACAACTGACACTATTGTGTGCGCCTCACAATAAGGCTGGTTCAGGTACCTGGTTTGTTTATTTTATTAATGGGGTAGGTGGTGGTTTATGAATCCTTTTTTTGTTTTGGAAGCGGTTGCTGCAAGTCAGACTTTTTTTTTTTTCTTGAAGTTATTCCTAACATTGACCCAAACATACATCCCCCATTTGGGCATAGCTTCAGCTTACACCTTGCTTACAGCCTGGGTGTATCTTCAGAGACCAGAATTTTATTGATATCAAAAAAAAGAAAATCTGCCAACCCAAAACCTTTGTAGCTGCTTCCTGTTTGAGCAACATGGTTTTCTAAAATGCTTCTTGGAGGGGCTGTCAATATGGCAGCATTTCTGCTGCAGATGCTGAGCCCCTGGTCCTACGTGCCAGAGTTCCCCAGGTCCCCGTCTCCACCTGGTTTTCTTTCCAGTCTCAGCAGTGTTCAGACTTTCCCGGCAGACATTTTTCTTCGTTGGTGACTTTTCCATACCATGGAATGATTAGCAAATGCATTTCTTCTGTCTTTGAAGGATGTTATTCCAAAACGCAATCAGGAAGAACCCTTAGTTTCCTTTCAGAATAAACAAGAAGCTAGAAAGGGGTTTTTAAGAGGCCACTCCTCTGAATCGAGATGAAGCCTAGGTTGGGGGTGCTAAGAGTATGGGTTACCTTCCCCCTTTTACTCAATTTTTCCTTTTAACATGGCTATGGCCACCCCTGGCTTGATGCTGAAACCCATAGGACAAAATGTACTTTAAAAAAAAAAAAAGGAAAAAAGAAAAGCAGTTGCCAACCGAGGCATTTTCTGACTCGTCAGAAATGTGTGTGCGTGCCAGCTGCCCTGTGCTCAGCCACCTTAGAAGACCCATTGCTCTGTCGCCATAGTCTTCGTGTCCCGTGTTCCAGATACCCCTCTCATTCCTGTGATCTGGAAACTTCCACGTCATCAGGGTGGGAGGGGTGAGGAAAGTACCAGAATGCTCCTAGCCAATCAGGGCTCCTAGCTTGCCACACAAGGTTTTTAGTTTTATTTGACATTTGTGGACTTTTTAACAAGATTCTGTTTTGAGCCCACCAAGTTGCTTTTCCCATCTTTTCACTCTGCCCTAATATAGCATGGAATGCTGCTTGATGCTGTTCCCTTGTCTTCCTGCTTGCTCTCCCTACTTCTTTCTTTTTCCTTTTCCTTTCCTCTCTTTGTTTTTCTCTGTTGCTTTCTCAGTTTTGCTTATGCCCTCCCCCTCCCCACCTCCTTTCCTTCTCCCATTTTTAAAATGCATGGACATCTTAGTTTTTTGAGCATGTTTTGATCTGCAGGCTAAGGTGGTTTAAAACTCTGAGAGGCTTAATTATTTATCTTGGTTTCTGGGATGGACGCAGAACCCATAGTCTATTTACTCTCTCCCAGGGAGAAAAAGGAACCTTGCCAAATTGAGGGTGAGAGGGGGTGGTGCTTGCTCCCCTAGAGTTCCTTCTGACCCAGAGGGAACAGACAGACCCTGAGGCCACTAGCCCCCATGAATCTCAGCCTCTGGGAGGCAGGGAGGACTGAGCATGCTCCCTTACACCCCTCCCCTCCTTTCCTGCCTTCCTGCCATCTTGCTGAGTCCAAACCCCACGCACAGAGGGGCATGATCAGACAGCTCTGGGGCACAGACTGAGAAGAGCAACTCAGCACACCCTTCCTTTCCAAGGCCAGTGACATTGTCTGACAGTGGTTGCCTTCAAGTAGGCAGCATCTTGGTTGCTTCCAGCGGCAGAAAGCTGGCCAGTGCTTACACACGTGTTTCCAGTTGGAGTGTTACCAGCCATGGTTCTGAAAATATTCTAGGGTCCTTAGATGAGCACACTTCCTGTATCTGCATTATTTTTATAGCATTAGTGGGGTTGATCCCCAGGCTCACCTTTCCTTAACCAAATACCATCCCATCAGACTGGGATTAATGGGAGGAGAAGCTTTGAAGTCACATGCTCAATTTCTTGAGTTGATTTTCCCTGACCTCATCCTTTGATGCTAAGCAAGAAAGGCTCTGAAATTCTCATTCCTATTTCTTACATGAATGAGTAGTGAAGAGGGGAGATGTTGGTTTTGGTGCAGGGCAAAATTAGTCTTTCTGGTTTAAACACGAATCACGATAACCCAAACCCAGGAAGGTCCATGCTGCGATTCCCTGGCACTTCTTCTTTGTAGTCACTTCGGTGACCGGCTTGTGCTGCACCCTCCATTGACTAGCCTCGGCATATTGACAAGGGCAGGATGCCCCTCCATCCATCCCATCCTCACCATCTCTCCTTCCAACCTTCTCACTATGGGGTGGGGGAGGGGAAAGCCCCAAATCTTAAAAAAAAAAAAAAATCAAGTTTGAATCTTAATTTAATCCACAACCTGCAGGCCATACAACCAGTTATTCTTGTTCCTTTGAATCATTTTCTGTTTTTCTTATTCTTCCCCCTCCCCCACCTTTGTTTATCCTCTTCTACCTGTTTTTGGTGGTTTCTTTTTTTGTTTTGTTTTTTGTTTTTTGGTTTTTTTTTTTTAAGTTTATTTTATTTTATTTTTGTTTCCCTTCCTCCCTTCTCACCTGATTCTGACCTCTCTTGATTTGGTGTGGTTCTTAACAGACAAGCCCGAAAGCTTTCTGGGCGCCAGCAGCCTCATGGTGGTGGTGTGTTAAAACCTTTAAGCCTCTTGCTAGCGCTGCCTTCAGCTATGTGGGCTCAGCAGTGAGCATTTTGAGAGTTTCATATTGATAAGAGGCGGCTGGGGAAGGAGCTCTGTCTTTCTCTTTTAAACACACACACACTCACACACACACATATCACTGGGGGATGGGGGTGGTAGTGGTGGGAATGGGAGTGAAGGGCCGAGGAAACGTGATGGGAGAGTGAGGGACTGTCTAAGCCAAAAGAGCTTTTCAGTTCATCTCAATTTGGACAAAGCCACTTTCTGGCAAATAGATGCCACCGTCTGCAGGTGGCCGCCGCCATGCTGCTCTCGTATAATTTGGGCATGGTGGGGCCATGGGTGTTTAGTAGGGGTTGGGGGAAGCAAGTAGAGAGTTCAGACTCTTAAATAAGTTGTTTGCCAGAGCAGGCTTAGAACTGGGCACCGTGAAGTGAGCGACCCACCCTGGGGGGCGCCACCGTAATTGTCCACGGACCACTGGGCGTGCCACCTCTGTGGGACATCCCTTAGGTGACCTCAGCTTGGGTGTGAACATTAGGTAACTCTCTCCCTTGGCACCTGTGCCCTCTATTCACAGATAACTCTCTCCCCTGTTTCTAGGAGAAAAAAAAAGTGCGTTCGCTACATACAAGGTGAAGGCAGCTGCCTCAGCCCACCCTCTTCAGATGGAAGCTTACTAGATTCGCCTCCCCCCTCCCCCAACCTGCTAGGCTCCCCTCCCCGAGACGCCAAGTCACAGACTGAGCAGACCCAGCCTCTGTCGCTGTCCCTGAAGCCCGACCCCCTGGCCCACCTGTCCATGATGCCTCCGCCGCCCGCCCTCCTGCTCGCCGAGGCCACCCACAAGGCCTCCGCCCTCTGTCCCAACGGGGCCCTGGACCTGCCCCCAGCCGCTTTGCAGCCTGCCGCCCCCTCCTCATCAATTGCACAGCCGTCGACTTCTTCCTTACATTCCCACAGCTCCCTGGCCGGGACCCAGCCCCAGCCGCTGTCGCTCGTCACCAAGTCTTTAGAATAGCTTTAGCGTCGTGAACCCCAGTTGCTTTGTTTATGGTTTTGTTTCACTTTTCTTAATTTGCCCCCCACCCCCACCTTGAAAGGTTTTGTTTTGTACTCTCTTAATTTTGTGCCACGTGGCTACATTAGTTGATGTTTATCGAGTTCATTGGTCAATATTTGACCCATTCTTATTTCAATTTCTCCTTTTAAATATGTAGATGAGAGAAGAACCTCATGATTCTACCAAAATTTTTATCAACAGCTGTTTAAAGTCTTTGTAGCGTTTAAAAAATATATATATATACATAACTGTTATGTAGTTCGGATAGCTTAGTTTTAAAAGACTGATTAAAAAACAAAAAGAAAAAAAAAGCAATTTTGAAGCAGCCCTCCAGAAGGAGTTGGTTCTGTATTATTTGTATTAAATACGAGCTTGCAAACCAATCATTTTACATCTGGTTTTTAAACCGTAAGGGCACCACGAATGCAGTGCCGTTACTTTTTTTTTTTTTTCTGTGTGAAACAACTTTTATTGTGATGTTACTTGTTATTGTTTAAATGTACAGAAACAAAGGGTAAAAGTGTGTTAATATACCTTGTTCCATGGTGTTGTTCTTTTGGGGGGAGGGGACGCTACTCAACACTTAATAGAATCACAACGCTGTTGGGCCAGTAGTATTTATTGCTTTAGAGATTGCTTGTCGTACCTGTATGTCGTCCCTTTTTAAATATGTTTTCCTTTTTCTTGAAACTGTATAAAGTTTTTTTCCCCCTTAGCATAAGCATCTTATATATAACAACTCATTTGTACAAGGTTTTTAAGTTTATATATAAAATGTGTATATATATTTTTGTTTCCCCTTTTTGACTTTTTTTTTTTTTTTCTGTATGAAACCCAGACGTCACCAAATGGACATTAATAGTTGCATTAAGGATCAGTAGCATTAACAAAAGTTGCTTTAAAAGCCATTATGTAAAACAAGACTTGAAAATGAGTGAGGGAATTTTAGCGACACTGTCTGAGCAGCAGTGGGAACCATCTTCGTTTCCCCTTTGAACTCCCAGTGGGATGCCCTACCCTGCGCCCTTAGGACCTGGACTGACCGTGTGCAAAACTTTACGTGCCAAAATTCTCAGTGAATTTAGCTTTCTCCCTCTTTTTGATGCTGTAATTTTTGTTCATCATGTTTTGCTGTGATGTTACATAGGTAGATTTGTATGTAGTTTTAATGTCACCTATAACAAAATGTGTTTGGTAGCAGATTGTCCAGAAAGCATTTTAAATGAAGAGGTATAAACCCTTAAGGGCCAAAATTCTGTATATTAGATTACTCTTTAAAGAAAAACCAGCTGCCGCTTTTATGTACACATATTACATACGAGTAGGCAGCAGACTTTAAAAATAAAAAAAACCTAGGCATGTTGATGTTGCAAAATGCTGTATAAAGCTGAAACCTGTTCATTCAGTGCCATTGTAGTTGACATGAAGCGATTGTAAAACTGTCTCCGATTTTTCTCTGGTTTATTAAAATGCTAACTATAACATTTTTTGTGAATACTTTGAATGTTTCCTAACAGTTGTGATGTTACTGTTCCGTTTTATGCTCTTATTCCAAGTTCATTTTTAATGGTTTGGAAGCCATTTTTGTAATGAATAAATGTTCATGCTGTACAGTATCTGTAGCATGCCGTTCTGGATTAATAAAAGCAACTTAGTATGTGCAGATAAAGGCTGGTCACTTGTCTCTGTGATTTGGATTTTTATCTCTAGGGAAACTGGACCTACCGTAATCAAGAAAAACATATTCCCAAGTTGGAACTTGACCATACGGTTAGTGTGTGGGTGATGACTTAGATACCAGAATGTGGTCTTGGACTCTTTTGAGGGGTTGATCCCCTCCCCTCCATCCTCCTGGCCCATTTGGTGTATCTGGTTTGCATAATGTGTCATTTGCAATGGAGGTGATCAGTATCAAAGGGGATCCTTGGTGTGTGTCTTCTGTAGTATTTCACTGTGCCATTCCCTGTAGTTTATTGCTGAAAGCAAAGCACAGTTACAGAGCAAGTGTCATTTTTTGGGGGGGGCTATAAACCAGTTTCTCTGACATATCCTACTCATCCTCTCACAGTAGCAAGCAGAAAGAATTTAATTCTGGTGAATGAGACTTAGTCCACCAAGAGTGCACTTAAGAAACCACATCCTTAGCAGTTAAGGATCATGGATGTGAAAGCATCCTAACCTCCAAGAGTTGCATCCTGGGAGAGATGCAAGGGTGTCAGACTGCCCTTTCTCTAGCAGTGAGCGATTATTGAGTAAGCAGCTTTTTAGAAAATTGGATTAAGGTGATGCACTGAAAGGTGTGTGTGGAAGGGCCTTGCTGTATGTGGGATCCAAGTGTTTTGGCTGTACCCTGGTAAGAGCCTAAGTTCATCACCATCACTGAGCAGGGGCCACGATACAGATCTTCCTAAGGTTTCCCCCTGGATTTCATTTCTCTTGCCGACTAGACGGATGGATGGACACATTGTTCCATTTATCTAGGACATTTATACCTTCAAAGGATGACGATTTCAATGGGCATGGAACTGTTCGTGTTGCCGTTGTGGTTACTTAAGGTGACCACAGTGTCGCATCAAGGACTTAAAAGCCCCTCGGAAACTGCTTTGCTCAAGCAAGTTTTTGTTCTGTAAAATCTCGGCATTTTGTTTTTGCTTTGCTTTGTATTCCCAGGGAGGAGTGTTTCTGGTTGTCCTTCCTCATTTTATTTTGCACACTGGGCCGAGTGACCTTTGAAAACACAAATAAGAACAGTATCCGTTATTCGTGGCAGTGTGCCAAGCTGTTTATGTGCACTTTCTCATTTAATCCTAACACTACCACCTAAGGTAGACATTCTTCTCCCCCGCCACCCTCTGCTTCATTTTCTGAAAATGGATTTAGGAACTGAGGGTTTTAGGTGCCTTGTCTAAGGCCACACAGGAGGTGGTGGGGCTGGGATTTAAATTCAGATCTGACTCCGGGCCCCTGCTCTTAACACTAAGTTCTGCCACCTCAGATAATAAAGACGGCCCTTCCCCTCCGAAACAGAAGTGAGGGAACAGTCCTTTCAGAGGATTTCCTTGATTTCCCCACCTCCTCTGCCTCACACACTCGCTCACTCCCTTTCCTCTCTAGCTGTACTACAGAGTTAAGCTTACCTAAAAGCATTTCTGCTCTTCCTGCCTGGAAAACAACCCCTCATGCTTCAGGTCTTGGCAAAGACATCCCTTTGTTAGGGGAGATGGTCCGGAGTCCCTGAGGGTTGCCTGTCTCCCTCCTGTGTGGTCTTTCAGGCCTCTGTCTTCTAGTCTCCTTTGAAAGTGGCTGTCGTCTGCTTAGGTCATTCCAGCCTCACCGTATCTCTCAACCTCAGCACTCATGACATTTTGGGCCAGATAATTGTTAGTTGTGGGGGTCTGACCTCTGCATTGTAGGATGTTATCAACACCCCTGGCCTCCACCCACTAGATAACCTGTCAGCCCTTGCCCCGCCGCCAGTCATGACAGCCAGAAACGTCTCCAGACATTGCCAGATGTCCCCTGGGGGGCAAAATCACCCCCAGTTGAAAACCATTTCTCTAGAGAGCCCTCCAGGATGACAGGATTGTGGCTTTCGTGCCACTGCTGTATGCTAGGGTCTTGGTTTAGTGCCGGGCACACAGTGGGGTGCTCAATACACATTTTTTGAAGGAAAAAAGGAATGAGGTTGGCCAACTCAACACTCATATTGAAGGAAGCAGCAAAATGGAAACTTTCCATGAGGCTTCCAAATTTTGTGTTCTCACAACTTTCAGGGTGGTGGTGACCTTAATCCTTATGGCCATGCTGGGATGTAACCCACTGCCCTTGTTACAAAGGCCAGAAAAAGGGCAGGGGGGTCAGTCCCTCTGCTGTCAGCCAGCCCGAGTGCCAATCTCTATAAGAATCAAAATGGGGTCACCAAGTCACACGCTTGCCTGCCTTACAACACCTGGTTGGTACTTGGAGGATCCTTCCACCCAAGACGGAACTTCCTTTCCCCCAGGCCTGTGTTCTCAGCAGCCCAAGCTCTAGTCTCCCAAATGCCCAGCCAAGTCTTTGCCCTTCAGCACTTCCTCTCTCTGTCTGATTTCTTCGTACCTCAAGAGTTTCTTTTCAAACTGAGCATCTTCTAATTTCATCTGTAAGAGTGGATCTGCGGGTTTTTTGTTACTAAGAGACCCTGAAACAACGTCTGGGAAACGATAACTCTCACTTTCCCAGCCACATCACTTTCGGCCTCTTACGGGGCTTAGCCAAAGATGTTTGCATATTAGTAGGGCGTACGTTTCCTGTGGCTGCCGTAATGAATCACCACAAATGTGGTGGTTTAAAACAACAGAAATTTGCTCTTGCACAGCCTTGCAAACCAGAAGTCTGAAATCAAAGTGGTGGCAGGGCCGAGCTTCCTCCAAGGCTCTGGAGGCTAATCTGTTCCGTGTCTGTTTCAGCTTCCAGTGGCTGCCTGTAATCCTTGGCATTCCGTGGAATGAAGCCACATCACTCCAATCTCTGCTTCTTCCATCTTCACATCGCTTTCTCCTCTTGTCTGTCCCCAGACTCCCTCTGCCTCTCTCTTACAAGGATACATGTTTTGTATTTTGGGCCTACCTAGATAATCCTGGGTAAATATCCCTTCTCTTTAGATCTTTCACTTAATCACATATTTTGCTATATAAAGCAATACAAGTTTTAATAGGATTTGCATATGGACATATATTTTGGGGGGGCCACCATTCAGCCCACTACAGAATCATTTGCCAACTGCTGAGTCTTAGCACAGAACCCTTCAGAATGAGCAGTTCCTCCACTATTGGTGGTGGTCTTGGATAGGCCCATGTGGAAAGCAATTTTTACAGTAGATGGCATTTCATTTCAGATATTAAAATGTTTGTTGTTTTTTTTTTTCCTGATGGTGTGGATCCACGTAGGGTCAGAGAGCTTTGCATCTGGATGCAGGAGTTCGAGAAAGTAAGTAGCTTGGAGCAGTGGAGTGAATCTGAGCTTGGAGGATCCCACATCTGACTCTCTCGCCGTGTGTCCTTGGGTAATTCCTTCATCTCTCTGGGTCTTTGTTTCTTCAGCTAACAAGTGATGATACTGGCATTCATCTGGACAGATTTGTATGAGGGCTAAGATGCAAAGTTGCTGGACTAGTAGGTCATAGTGTTTATTATTAATATAAAAGCCAAAGGCCAGTCTTCTATTTGTTTTCATTATTTCTCTTTTTTTTTTTTTTTTTTTTTTTTTTTTTTGAGACGGAGTCTCATTCTGTCGCCCAGGCTGGAGACTGCATGGAGTGCAGTGGCACAATCTTGGCTTACTGTAATCTCCTCCTTCCAAGTGCAAACGATTCTCCTGCCTCAGCCTCCTGAGCAGCTAGGACTACAGGCGTGTGCCACCATGCCTGGCCAATTTTTGTATTTTTAGTAGAGACGGGGGTTTCACCATGTTGGCTGGGCTGGTCTTGAACTCCTGACCTCAGGCGATCTGCCCGCCTTGGCCTCCCAAAGTGCTGGGATTATTGTTTTCATTATTTCTCTTTGGGATTCTGCTGGTTAGTCCAGCTCTTCACAGCCAAGTAAGAGAATCACAAAGATCTAGATGCAGAAGACACATCTACATGACCCAGGGGCAGACATTGTGACTCATCCACACTCATTCATTTTACCTGCAACTTAATGGCCTTAGGAAAATGACTTCTAGTCTCTGGGGAGCTGCAGCCCTGTCTGGGTTGCTTTTTGTGGCATAGAAATGCGGCATAGAACCGTGTTTTCAATTAAAGCCCTTTGCAAAGAAATTGAGGAGTAGCCTAAAAGCCTCTTGTGAATGGTGCCTGAGGCAAGTGTTACAAACCAGAGCTGGGAATCATGAATGAACAGGGCCATAGACTGGATTTTCGAAAGGATTCCTATCTGAGGTTGGCTTCTTTGTCTCCCATTCCATATCTGGTTCCGCACTCCCAGGCACGTGGCCATCGGAGAGGCCAGCCGTGAACTCTGGCCTGTGTCCGATGGGCAACACTGGTGAGTTCTGGCTCTGAAGCTGGGTTTTTAAAAGCTAGCACCTCGTGGATACACTCGATGGGAGCTGTAAGCACTTTCATTCATTCAGTGACTATTTCTTGGGCACCTGCTTACACCAGGGACTGTTCTAGGAACTGGCATGTAAGTCTGGGTGAAGCCAGCTTGGTCTCCAGTTTTCCTGGGTTTATTTCTGCACCATCTTATAGGCTGGAGTTTTTAAGAAAAGGGAACACCAACATTCCTGAGGCCTAGACAAGCTGCTCACCTAGAAAGAAGTTTTATGTAAGGATAATAACAAAAGAAATTGCTAAAAACTCGACTTGCATTTCTCTTTTAACACTCATGGGGATGGAAACTGCTTTTATGTTCATTTTACAGATGTAGAAAGTGACGCTAAGAGGAGTTAAGTTGCTTCCCCAAAACCACATATCTGGGAAGCAAAGAGCCTAAGATTTGAAACCAGGCAGCCTGACTTAGGAGCCTGCGTAGCTAAATACCATGTTATATTTCTTATTATAAAGACAGCTCATCGGGGTAACTAGGGAGAGGTGGAGGGTAGAGCCCATTTGATCCACGGCCTTGTGAGAGGGTATTGCTATGGGACCACCAGGCGCTCTTTCTCCCTGTCAGTGCACAGAAGTTTTCTTTTCTTACTCTGGTATCTGTGCATGTAATAATAATAACAACAGTTGATAATTACATAAATCAAGCATTTTAGACTCAGCACTAAAAGCTATATGATCCTGGAACTGGCAGAAAATTAGAAGTATATATTCTAATTTGTATATACATATTATATAGTGTTTTTCAGATTGTGGCTTGCAATGTGTCCATAGGTCAGGAGACAGATTTTGTGGAATAAGACCAATATTTTTTAAAAATAAGATTGAATGGGCCAGGCATGGTGGCTCATGCCTGTAATCCCAGCACTTTGGGAGGCCAAGATGAGTGGATCACTTGAGGTCAGGACTTGAAGACCAGCCTGGCCAACATGGTAAAACCCCATATCTACTAAAAATATAAAAATTTAGCTGGGCATTGTGGCACATGCCTGTAGTCCCAGCTACTTGGGAGGCTGAGGCATAAGAATCGCTTGAATCTGGGAGGCGGAAGTTGCAGTGAGCTGAGATCACACCACTGCACTCCAGCCTGGGCAACACAGCGAGACTCCATCTCAAAAAAAAAAAAAAAAAGAAAGATGGAATGAAATAGAAAATATGGAAGACAGAATATATTGCAGTATGTGTGTACTGTATTTTGTAAAATCTTTCTTACTGTGGTTAGGGTAAAAAAGTTTAGAAGCCAAGTCTGAACATTAATATCAGCCATCATATATTGAATATAATAGTTTCAATACATAAAATGCAGTATGCATGGTGTATAAAATTCAGTTAATGGAATAAAGTTTATTGATGGGCATTTTTTAAGTGTTACACCAGTATTTCCCAAAATGGGCTCCATGGGGCACTTAGACCCCATGACGTCTTCTTGGGCAGATCTGTTTGGGTAACATCTCATACTTTGCCTCCTCTTAGAGTTTCAGAATGCTCATTCATTTATAAGCCTTTATGAAAGTCTGCCAAAAAGGACACTCTTTCACTTTACCTATCATATTTCCCAAATGTAATTGACCACAGAAAACTTTTTTGAGAGGGTAATACTTATATTTTCCTTCTGAATTAATGTTCCTTGGAGTGCATCTTCAGAAATATAATTATTTACATGTATATTAGATGTCTTAATTCTTTTAACAACTCTATGTTGTAGTATTATTCCCAATTTTCAGGTTATAAAACTGGGGTGTAAGTTAAATAGCTGCCATTTCTTAAATACTAATTATATGCCAAGTGTATTTGTCAGCTATTTCTGCAATAATGCTGTTAATACGCGATCTCAAAACTCAGTTGCTTACAAGAGCAAGCATTTCTTCTCTTGCCATTTGGTCTGTGAGTCGGCTGTGACTCTCATGCGATTAGCTGATCTTGGCACCAGGCTAAGCTGGGTTCAGGTCTGTTGAACATGTGTCTTTTTCAGAGACTAGTGGCTACCCAGGGCATGTCCCTATAGTTACGGCAGAAACATATGCATTTTCTTGAGGACTCAGTTTGAAACTGGCACATGGTCAATTCCAACCACATTCCATCGGCCAAAACATGGCCCAGCTGCACATCAATAGGTTGGAAAACTATAGTCTGCTGATATTTAAAGGAACAATACAATCAAATGGCAAAGGACATGGTTGTATAATTCTAGTATAGGGAAGAATAACTGGGCACAAAAATAATACAATTTGCCAAGGATGGCATGAATTACTTATTATCTCCTTTAATTTGTATAAGTATTGATTGAGGTAGGTATAGTATTGCCCCCCTTTTATACACAAGTAAACTGAGGCTGAGAGATTTCAACCTTCTTGCACTGGCAAGAGCCTCCAATGGAATGTTGAATAGGAGTGGTGATAACAGCTTCCTTGACTTTTTTCTGAACTCAGAGAAAAATCATTCACTGTTTTTCTATTAAGTATAGTGTTAGCGGTATGTTTTTGTAGTAGTTAGGAAAATTCCTTTTTCCAGGATCTTGGCTCACTGCAACCTCCACCTCCCGGGTTCAAGCAATTCTCCTGCCTCAGCCTCCCAAGTAGCTGGGCTTACAGGCGCCTGCCACCACGCCCAGCTAATTTTCTTATTTTTAGTAGAGATGGAGTTTCACCATGTTGGCCAGGCTGGTCTCGAACTCCTGACCTCAAGTGATCTGCCTGCTTCGGCTTCCCAAAGTGCTGGGATTACAGGCATGAGCCACTGCGTCCAGCCTGAAAATTCTTTTCTAGCTTTAGTTTGCTGAAAGATCTACCATAAACTTATCTTAAAATTGAAAAAGGCAAGCCACGGTCCAGAAGAAAATGTCTGTAATACATTTATCTGACAAAGGACTAATATCGAGAGATAAAAAGAATTCCTAAAAATCAGAAGAAAAGATCGCTCAACCAATTAAAAATGGGCAAAAAGCAAAGCAAAACTGAAAAACAGAACTAGGTAATTCACAAAAGGGAATTACTAAAACATATCCAAATGGGATATGTTTTACCTTAGTAGATGATCACGGCAGCTTCATTCATAGTGGCCAAAAACCGGACATGAGCTGCCTGCCCATCAGTGGTAGAAAGGATGAATAAATTGTGGTTGTCGTACAATAGATGAGTAGTTCTCATCCAGTGCCCTCAGGATTCCTCTGGATTTTTCTCATAGATTATATATGCTCCATTCTGCTGAAATGATGAAGCTGATATTGGATGAATAAGGGAAACAAAAGGCCTCTAGGTTGTGTGTGTCACATAGAACCAATAACTAAACACGGGAGCTATGACTGCCATGTGGTCTATCAAATGGGGCCCAAGCAGGAAGGCACCATGGCTAAGTCATGAAACAAGCCTTTTGAAAAAAAGATTTAATGCCCCCTATTCACTTGATTTATGGAATTATGAAGGATTCAGGTTAAGCAATGTTAACTTCCTCTGGATTCTAAAGGTAGTGCTGGTTGCTTCTTAAAATAAAACCAAACAAGCTATGTGGTGCCCACCCCCTCACCCGCATTCCTGTTAGCTTTATGAGACCAACTATGGCAAGAAATTCGCAGTGAAAAATGTAGATGCAGTGGGGCTTCTGGAATGGCCTCTAAGAATAAATAATAATAAAACAGATTAAATTCCTATTAATAACTGTTTCAGATAACACTCTGCTAGAAATTGCCCTCGTGTCTATTTGCTTTACAGGGTGCAAGAGTTGACAGGAGGGTAGAAATAAAGAATCTTGGGCATGTTACTGAGATTCGAGCTTGTTTCTGGTGTCAGGATATGGAGGGAACTCACACAGGTCCTGGGGCTCCTCGTTTAGTCCCGCCCCCCCCCTCCCCCGGGGCCTCAGAATGCCCAAGGAGGAGGTGCGGATACATCTAAGTCTTATCTTGTTGAGTAGAAATTCCAGGAGGCCTTTGTAGAAAAAAAGCATGCGCTCTCAATAGAATCTGACCGCCTAGTCCTTAAGAGCTGGAAAGAAGGACCAGAGGAAACTGAAGCTCAGAGAGGGGGCCCCAGGAGTGTCTTGCCTGAAGCCACACAGCTAGGTGCTGGCTGGATCTCGGCTAGATGCCATGATTCCTTGTAATCTAGACCAGGGATCTTTCTCATAACTACCTGTTGCCTCGAATTCTCTACTGGCTCACTTTGATGTGGGGAATGCTAACCCTGCTGCCAGCTGTAAGACTTATTCCCGATCCTGGGTGATTTTCAGGTTTGGAGACGCCAATGCAAAATGAAGGGCTTGAGTGTGAAGCTCCTGGAAATCCAGCCACCACCTGCTAGCGGTGCCTCCGATGTGCCAGGCACCATACGTGGCTCCCAGGCATCTGGGGCAGCATGCATTATTTTATTTGTTCTTCACCCAAATACTGTGATGTAAGTCTTCCTACTCCCGTTGTCATGGGAAGCAGTGAAGTGACGTGTTCAGGATGGGTCAGCCAAAAAGTGGCAGATCTGGGATTAAAATTAGGTGTGTGACTACAGAGTTTTTTTTTTCCCCACTTACCCTATGAATAAGAATCTTAAGAAGAAACTGAGTCCCCAACATTTCTTGGAATCTTGGGAAACTCCATAAGGGTTAGGTTGGACAGGGACATTTGTCTGCTTGGTAGAAACAGAGCTGTCCCATTGGGAACCTAATGTCCTGTGGCTTCCACATCCTGGCTTCGGGGGCTGTGTGGAGGAAGATGCAAGTGGCCAGCTACCAGGCTAAGGGGGCCTGGCTGCTTCTCCTTCCCCTGGTCCCAGGAACTGGCCTCACCCAGCAGCCCAGCTGTAGTGGGCAATGGGGCAAGATCACCACCCAGGCCAGCACTGGTGCAAACTGCGATGGCTGACCCCTAAGGCCAGGTGGGTGCAGGATGGACGTCCGTAATTACCAGGGCCCCATATTTGGGGGTTCCTGATGGCAGCCCCCTGAGGTAATTCTTAGAAGACTCTCTTGGTGCCTCCAGGCCAGTGTAGGGCATCGGAGGTGGAGGCTCGGCCTTTGGAGTGGACAGCCTGGCCCTCTGCAAGGCTGTCTCTGTTTTCCTCAGGAAGGGGCTCTGCCCACCACACGGCATCCTCCCACCCGGCCCTCCCCTCCGCCCCCTCCACCTTATATAATGGCACATTATACAACATCGCAAAGCAGGTGGTATTTTTAAAGACAGCAAGTGAGCATTTTTTTGGCCTAAATTTGGGAATGAAACAGATGGATTTTTAAGACTCTGGGCTTTTCCTATGAATAGTAACCGTTGTTCTCCTCTGCTTTTAAACACCAGTTTCAAGACCACCTCCAGCAGCCAATCAGCACTCTGTTATTTAATTATAACAAAATTCTTAGCCCTGTCTGCTGCTGCTCGGACAAGTGGGGGGCACTGGATCAATTTCTGGAGCCAGACAGACTTGCCAACAACAATTTTCCTTTTCCCAAGGGGCCTTGGAGGCCTGGAGTGGGTCCCAGGTTCCTCCTCTCCAGTCTGCTCAATGCGGGCTCCCTGACAGGGAGTTTGAAAGGGTTATAGAGAGGCAGATAAAGGCCGCGCTTGTTGCAGCCTTCCCTGACAGGGCCGACCCCCACGCCAGTGAGCTCATGCCTGCCTCATTATGGCTGGTGCCAGATTTTTTCCATTAACAGGTAATTGAGTAGAAACTAAAATAAGCGAAGTTTGTTTCATCCCTTGGATTTTCTTGCTGGGATTTGAAAGAAAAACACTTTAGCATCGTTAGTGGAGGAGTGTCCTTGAAAACGTATTTATGTTTTCCAAGTGATTTGTCGCTTGGTAGGTGTAATTAGCCCGTCCCCGGCCTCTCCTTTCTTGTTTTTATTCTTTAAGGGCCACAGCGTTCAGCGAATAGGAGCTGGTTTCCTGGGCCCTTCGCTGTCAGATACCCCGTTTTTAGAGTAGATAGGTTAGGTATGCTTGCCGTAGATAACTAGCTTTTCTCTCTGCTCGCTCTTTCGCTCAAGTGCACACGCACCTGGAGAATCAGCAGGGGCCTGTGGGTCACGCAGCCTCAGGTGCTACCTATGAGGCCCTGCTCGCCCCTTCTGGATGGTGCCTGCCTCCCTCCACCTTTGCGCCAGGTAGATGGCTGAGGGGCAGAGGGGCTTTCTCTCACTGTATCTCTCTGCAGCTCTCTTCCTGTGTGCCCAGTCCCAGGTTCTAATTTCACAGCTGCTTCTTCCAGGAGCAGATGCTGAGGACCGATGTCGCCTGTCTCAGCTGTGGCTTGTGTTCCATTTCATGGAGATTCCCCATCACTGCCCAGCCTCAAATTCCCCATGAAGTCTGGAGCTTCAGATGAGTTTGTGAGAAAGAGGGAGAGAAGGAGGGAGATGGGGCAGGCGTGGGGGAATGGTCTCCACACTTGGGAGTTTTCGTTTCACCTGGAGCACCGGAGCATCATGTTTCCATCATGAACCCCACTGAGATTCTGGTAAGTGCTCATGACTGTCACCCCAAAGAAAATGTAGATTCTTGGACACAAATAGCATGCCGCGTATGTTTTCGGTCATTTCATGAGCCACAGGGTAAGAATCATTTGCCATGCAGGGCAAATGAATCAATGTCACTAAAGCAAGTTTTTTTTTTTTTTCTTTCCCCCCAGAATGATGCACTCTTTCACATACCTGATAGAGAGGTCTTTCTAAGGGAATGAAGCCTCCAGAAATCTGCAACTTTCTGGTGAACAAAAACTTAGTTCATCTGACTGCATTCATTTGGTATGAAACCCATAATAATTATTGTTACTGAATATTCATATGTCCCTGCTTTGTGCCCCACAGGGTGCCTTTACAACGAGGATAAGATCCTTGCTGGCCTAAAGCAAACATTCCAGTAGTGGGGCTTAGGGACAGACAAGAGGGATCACACAAAAGGGCGTAGATTTCAGTAAATGCCTCAGGGAGGCAAACACCTGAGCTGTAACCTCCAGGGGTCAAGGAAGGCCTCTCAAGGAGATGCTATCTTACCTGAGGCCTGAAACATGAGTTCTCTCTGCTCAAAGTTAGGGTCCTGAAGCCATCCCCCTTAGACCCTCACATCACAGTGCTAAGGCCTTTAAACACGTCTCATTGGATCCTCATGGCCTCCAAAGCTTTGGTAGAGACCCCATTTCACAGATGTGGACACTGAGGCCTGGAGGCACCTGTCTGAGGCATGGGAGTAAGGAACCAGAACTGGAGATGGGCCTCTCAGATCCCCAAGCCTGTGTTCTTCCTTTTTTTAAAAAATAGCTCTATGGAAGCATAATTTAGATACCAGAAAACTCACTTGTTTGAAGCGCACAATTCAATGACTTTTAGGAAATTTACAGAGTTGTGCAACCATCACCACAGTTCAAGTTTAGAACATTTTCATCACCCCAAAACCTCCGTTTCGCTCGGCTGCAGTCACTCCCTGTTCCCACGCCCAGCCCCAGGCAGCTGCTAATCTACTTCCCTCCTCTGCGGATTTGGCTTTTTGCACATTGCATGTACATGGAATCATACGACACATGGTCTTTTGTGTCTGGCTTCTTTTACTCAGCACAGTGTCTCAAACATTTTTTCATTATCATCCACTCCTCCCCCAAGGAGGAAAATTAAACGTAATTGAAATTCTCCCTAAAGACAGAAATTAAATACCAAGAAACATGAGTTTGTCCGGTAGGCTTGAGTTTTGGAGGGCTACAAACCACTAATATCTAAGGAGATATATATATATATATATCTCTAAGAACCAATTTTCTCCCCTTAGGGGAAAAAACCATCTCCCTTGAGAATATTTTTGAGGTTCACTCACTTGTAGTGTGTATCATCAGTAGTGCTATCCTTTTGGTGGTTGTAGAGTGTTTCATTGTGTGGATCTGCTGTGTTTTGTTTATGCATTCACCAGCTAATGGACCTTACTTTGGCTATTAAACACCTGGCCCTTTAAACACCATGCTGAAGCATGCAGCCCACTCCC
Source organism: Nomascus leucogenys (assembly GCF_006542625.1). Taxonomy (NCBI): domain Eukaryota; kingdom Metazoa; phylum Chordata; class Mammalia; order Primates; family Hylobatidae; genus Nomascus; species Nomascus leucogenys. The sequence goes on along the minus strand of NC_044383.1, from coordinate 20,390,869 downwards.
CATTTTAGGAAGAGCCCTTGGGCATCTCAGCACCACTCCTGGGGAATGGGATCATCCTCAGTGCAGTGTCCTCATCTGTAAATGGGAGGTGATCATCCCTAGGCCGTGGGGCTGCAGTGATGATGATCTGAAATAGTATCTGCTTGGTGTCGCTTAGTAGATGACCACAGCTCAGTTCAAGTTCAAGGCCCTCTGTACCTCCTGCCCCTTTACATGGGAAAAGGTGCCCCCTTTGAAATTTGCCCCACTCAGCTTCCATCCATGTCTCCATGGATTATGTAGTGTCTGACTTTATTATTTTCCCCTTTTTTTCTGGTGTTATTCAGATCAATCCCAACATGGCTTCTTAACAGGAATCTCAAGTATTTCTCTCCTTTGGTGCTTGTCTTCTGGTCGCTGTGATTGGCACATTTCCAGGGACCAGTTGATTTTATCTGCTGCCAAAACACGGGGCCTCTTGTGGGGTAGGGGTGCATGTTGATGCTGCAGTCAAAAAGAGCACTGGACAGAGAGTCCAGAGACTGTGCTTCAGACCCAGCAGGGCTGAGTGGCCTGGGCTGAACCCCAGAGGTATTTTGAATTAACTTCTTTCTGTAAAGGGCGCCCTCTTTACATACTCTGGCCTCACAAAATTATAAACAGCAAATGAGAAATCAACTTGGGAAGTGCTTTAACTTGGCAAGGCCCACGGGAAAAGAAGGACCCTGCTGGAGTCCCATTGGGGGGTCCTGCCCAGTGATGCTTTCCTGTCTGCTACGGGGGACTGGGGGTGTTGGTGGGGTGTGCTTATAGCGCCCCGAACAGCTCCCTGGCCTGCCACAGTGCCCAGGGCTTCGGCTCCTGTTGCTTCCCTGTAGGATGTGAAATAACTCAGAGCAGATATTGAGCCCAGTGTGTCAGGGCAGGAGGGAAACTTCAGAGCTGGCCAGAGGGAGCCTTGCCCTGAAGGGAGTGTCCTCCTGGGAGGGCCCGGGGATGCCCAGTTGGGGGGAGGGGCAGCAGGCAGTTCCCTTGCACACTATAGTTTTCATCCCACTCCAGCCTCCCCTTCCTCACCCCCTGCCATTTTTCTATTTCTTTATTTCTTTTCTTTCCTTTCTTTTTTCTTTTCTTTACTTTTTTTTTTTTTTTTTTTTTGATACAAGAGTCTCGCTCTGTCACCCAGGCTGGAGTCCAGTGGCACAATTTCAGCTCACTGCAACCTCCATATCCTGGGTTCAAGCAATTCTCCTAACTCAGCCCCCCGAGTAGCTGGGACTACAGGCACGCACCATCACACCTGGCTAATTTTTGTATTTTTAGTAGATACACGGTTCCACCATGTTGGCCAGGCTGGTCTCGAACTCCTGACCTCAAGTGATCCACCTGCTTCGGTCTCCCAAACCATTTTTGTATTTCCGTTGATCAGACCTGCATGGTAGGGAACCAGCTGGATTTGTGATCTGAGCATAGAGGTTAGGAGAGAGAACTCTGGATTCAGACTGCTTGAATTTGAATTTCAGATGAGTAGCTTTTTGGCTGAGCAGCTTGGACCAAGTTAAGGAACTTCTCCAAGTCTTGGTGTTCTCTGCTGTAAGAGGGGACAAAGGCACCACCTACTTCTAGGAGGCTCAGATGAGGCCACAGTGCTTAGGCCTGAGGTTAACACTTTGGCCTGATGAGCTATTATTACTATTTCTGTTGCCTTGAGTTCTCTGGGGCAGGAGAGAAGAGGACCCTGATCAAGAGCAGCCTTCTGGGAGGGAGGAGGCAGTTGCCTGCATAATGTGTTTTGGAAAACCGCCAGACTCAAATTTGCAGATCACTCCCCTGGCCTGAGATCCCCTGCAAGATTCATTCAGTGTGGCCCTGAAGGCCTTTCAGCCTCTCTGCACCCCTGTTCAAAGGCAGTTGTCCCATGGGAGGACAGCTTCAGCCTTTTCAGCCTTCACAGCTGAGTCCCAGAGACAGGGGCCCTAAGAGAATACAGGTGGGTGCAAAGGGAGATATGGTCCCCAGATCCAGGAACTCATCCCTCCTGGCCCCCAACCCTGAGCCCAGCATGGCCTTCAGGATCAACTATTTGGCCCTGAATTATTCTCATTAAAGGCAGATATTGGAGCAGATTGTTCATCAAGGGTCTTGGAGTTGAAAATGATATTTTTTCCTAATAAGATATTTTTGTTTAGAGAAAGAGAGGAAAAAATAGGTTGAATGAATGAACACAGTCACACATGCATGAATATCGGGTCAAGCAGCTCAGAGTCTGTCTAAGCTTCGTACTTGCATACAGCTTGTCTTCAGAGCAACATGCCATTCCATTTCTTCTTCCTTTGTCACCATGGTGACTTGTTTCAGAGGGAAAGTGGCTTGGTCTAGTGACCAAGGAGCTGGGCCAGATCACCCCCCAACTAGCGTACCAGTAAGTATTTAACAACTAGCACTTAGGGGAAAAAGTTCTGATTTGTGGCATTTGCCAGTTTCTGTGGTGTAAATACTCCACTGTGGCTCTCTGTGCGACATCACAGTATGCGCAGGTGGGAAGAGATGCTCAGAAACACACTATTATCCAGTATCTCTGCCATATAGATACAGTAATCATATAAAACCTCGAGCATAGAGAATAGTAATTATGAAGAGATGCGTTTTGCATATTACTTTTGCTGTATTTATTTGTTAAGTTTATATAAGTTAATTTTAATTTTAATTTTTAAATTTTTATTTATTTATTTTTGGGACACAGTTTCACTCTGTTGCCCAGGTTGGAGTGCAGTGGCACAACCTCCGCCTCCTGGGTTCAAGTGATTCTCCTGTCTCAGCCTCCCAGGTAGCTGGGATTACATGCGCGTGCCACCACGCCCAGCTAATTTTTGTATTATTAGTAGAGGTGGGGTTTCACCATGTTGGCCAGGCTGGTCTCGAACTCCTGACGTCAAGTGATCCACCTGCCTCAGCCTCCCAAAGTACTGGGATTACAGGTGTGAGCCACTGTGCCTGGCCTCACAGGTTAATTTTTAAAAAACTGGCTTGCAAAAAAATTACTGAAAAGTTAGCCATCAGCTCTCAAAAGCCAGTATGCACGGGATCTGGCATGCTACTGCCCCCAACTTTTGGGTTTGTAGGAGCCCGTGGAGACTCTGCAGAGGAGCTCTAGAGCCTTCCCTTTGTCGGTCTCTGGAACGTTCCATTTAGAGGACAGCCCCTCTGCATGTCCCGGCAGGATGACTGCCCTTGTTGACAGTCCTGAGTCCGCAGGATGAATGGAGCTTAGCTCACCTACAAACGCAGCCTTTGGCACGAACTGCTTCCTCCAAAAATGTGGCAGCTTGTCCTATCTGAGTCTGGACTTCTTCAGAAAGAAGATTCAAAGATACTCACTTTTCAGCCTATTCACGACATGAGAAAATTTTAGCAACCCTTACAAAGGGAGATTCATGTGAAAGAAAAGTGCTCAGAGGTCCAAAGAAGTCGGAGTGGGAATCCCACTTTTTTTCAGGGATATCGAAGAGAAGTTCCAGGGGCCAACTCTATTCTCCTGACATCCTGTCAGGAGAGCAGGGCATTGTGGGTAACCCTCTTGCAGACAAGAAGCAAGGTCAGGGCCCAGGCCCCATGCAGGCTTCGGGCCAGCCTTGCTCCTATGCACAGTGCTGGGCCTGGCCGCGAGAGATGCCGGCGGGGAGCCCTGGCTTTCAGGCACCTCTCCCCCTGCCTCACCCATGACTCCCCGGGCTTCCGCCGCCCATTGGAGCATTATCCTGGAAGAAAGCCACGCGGGCTGAATGAGCGGCATCTGCTTTCTGAAGGAGCCGCTCTGCTGCCCCGGAGACTGCCTGGCTCCTGGCCCTGGATCATTGTGGAAGGACAAAGCTGACACACACAACAATCCTACGACAATCTCCTCTGGGCCCTTTCTTCTTTATTATTGTTATGATTACCTTTCAAACACTCCAGCTCCTTGGGCTCGTTATCTCTGGTGAGGCCTTTGGCCAAAGTGTGTGGGGGCCACCTCTCCCTCCTTTGCACCCCCTCACCCTCATAGGCCCGGCTTCACTGCTGTCTCTTTGACAAAATACATAAAACTGATACTGATCGGTTAACATACATGACATCTTTAAACTTTAATCCGTTTTCCCTCACTCGACGCGGCGGGCCGGCCTCTGTAGAGGTGTCTGTCCATTGTTCCCTGTCAAAGCCTTCTTGAGTGGGTTTCCCACTGAGACACTTTTGTGTGAGTCAAATCAAGATGATAGGTAGCGGAGAAGAAAAAGCAGAGACGAGAAGGTTAGCCCCTCATTTTAGACTTTAAGAAAAATCTGCCAGCAGGTGCCAGTCGGAGTGGGTAACGCACATGAAAGGCCAAGTCCAAGCTGGGTCGCCTGTGTCACAAGAGGAGTTTTTCAGGGAGAAGCACACAAAACACACATTGTCGTGGTCGCACACAGAGACATAAATTTAGGAACATGCTCGCCCTTCGCCTGAACATAGTTAGCTCTGATAATGAGGAACAATGAGCTGGAATGAAGCCTCCTGGATCGAGTAGCAAGAACATTGACACTTGCTTATGCTCCCATAAAAGTGGCTTCCCTCCTCTTCCTCCTGTCATCCCTCCCCCAGGGCCAAATGACCCTCCGCCACACACTGCTCTCCTTCCACACCCTTGCTCGGTGGAAGCATAGAAAGGACACAGAGCCAACAGGAGGCAGAGGACCTCTGTGGCTTTCCTGGCTCTTCCATATTGGAGAAGAATCCATTTTGGCATCTGAAGTCCATGTAGGGAAAGTTCCATATAGGATGTGTGTTGCCTAATGGACAAGGTGTGCAACTATGGATTCTCAAGATGGCAGTGGAAAATTGAGACAGTAGTAGGGGAGGCAGAAAGGTGAACTAGCCAAACAGAAGGCTCTGGAATCAGGCTGCCTGGCTTCAATCTGGTTCTACTACTTCTGCTACATTTAGCTGTGGGGTCATGGTGAATCGTTTCATTCCTAAGTGCCTCCCTTTCGTCTTCTGTTAGATGGGCTAGTACCAGCTCACAGACTTGGCAGCAAGATGAAATGTCTATAAACCACGTAGCACATAGAAAGTACTCGGTATGTGTTGACTGCTATTGAACCAATTCCCTGAGATAAAAAAGAAAGCAGTTGATAAGACTGTGAAGACCTAAAGCTGTAGGTCCTATGATTCTCATTTAATTTTCTCATTCACTCTTGAGATGGTGAAATTATCCCCTTCTCACAGAGGGAAACCAGGGTCTAGGAAGAGTGAATGATGTATCCAAGGTGACACAGCAAATAGTGACAGGTGAAGGAATATGACCAGGTCCCCCAACTTCAGGGCATCTGGCCCTGCAATTCTCAAGCATGGCAGAGTCAGTGGCCTGAGTATTAGAGTAAGGATGACTGTATTTTCAGACAACTTAGAAATATTGGTAGCAACAGGGGTTAAAAGAAAAATGATTTGAAAACTTCAGTTAATTAAAAAAAAAAAAGCCAATTCCTCAGAACCTACCATTTTCTACATCCTGGTGAGTCCAGATCTCTTGGTAATGGAGGCTCAGACCAGATGGTCTCCAGGGCAACCGGTATCGTTGTTCAGAACAGTGCTTAAAAAGCTGGGTCAAGAGTCAATCTTGATTCTGCCATTGGACAAGTTACATCTCCTTGAACAGCTGATTTTTTTTTAACGATTACAAAAATTAAGGTTTAATATGCATATAGAAATATCATCCTTTTTAGTGTACAGTTCTGCAAGTTTTGATGAACATATATAATGGCAGAAACACCATCACAACCAAAATATGATGGCCAAGTGCAGTGGTTCATGCCAGTAATCCCAACATTTTGGGAGGCCAAGGCAGGAGAATCCCTTGAGCCCGAGTTCAAGACCAGCCTGGGCAACATAGGGAAACCCTGTCTCTACATAAAATTAATAAAATAAAATAAAATTAGCTGGGCATGGTGGTTTCAGTTACTTGGGAGGCTGCAGTAGCAGGATCACTTGAACCTAAGAGGTGAGCCATGATTTGGACACAGCACTCCAGCCTGGGAGATATACCTATATATATACACACACACACATACACACATATACATATGTATACATATACATATATACACATACATATATGTATATGTGTGTATGTGTATATATGTGTATATCTATATACATAAATATGAGTGTGTGTGTGTGTGTGTGCATACATATATATATAGAGAGGAAAACATTCCCCAAAACCTCCTAAAATTCATTTCTGCCCCACCTCCAGCCCCTGGCAGCCATTGATCTGTTTTCAGACCTCATAGTTTTTCTTCACAAGGGTGTCATATAAATAGAGTCTTACAGTATGTGCTCTTTTGATTCTGTTTTCTTTTACTTAGCCTAATGCATTTGAGATTGCCCACATTTTTATGTATCAGTAGTGTGTTCCTTTTTATTGTTGAGTAACATTCTGTGGTGTTGAAGAATTAGTTTGTTTACCCATTCCTCAATTGAAGGACATTTGGATTATTTTCAGTTTGGGGTGATTATGAATACAGCTACTGTAAGCATTTACATATGGGCTTCATTCCATTTAGATGAATACCTTGGAGTGGGCTTGATGGATTGTACAGTCTGTGTCTGTTTGAGTTTCTAAGAAACTGCCAAATTGTTTCTCAAAGTGGCTGTACCACTGTGTGTTCCCACCAGCAGTGTCAGAGAGTTCCAGTTGCTCTGTATCCTCATCAGCATTTGACGTTATCCATTTTTAAAATGTTAGCCATTCTAATAGGATGTGAAACTTGGCTTTTAATCTATACAATGGGGACTGTAATTGCATCTTCATGATATTCTTAGGCAAGGCAGCTGACATGTCCGTGTAAAGCACCGAGCATGGTGCCTGGTGTACAAGGAAGGTTTGCCACATGCGAGCTGCATTATTTATTGTTCTGTCTAAGCCCAACATTCTTGCATGTGATAGATATTGTACATTATTCTTCTCGAAGTCCCCTTTTCTGCATGAAAACATTAGTGTGTATTGGTCCAGAATGCTACAGAGCTCTGTGAAGAGACCACTTTGTGTGTCTGTTTTAAAATCAGGCTCTGTTTTGTCTCCCTGGCTCTCTGCAAAGAGATGGAGCAATGGCTACTGGCATCGGGTCAGGCCAGTCCCAGAGAGCTCTGAAGCCAGGCTTTGGTGAGCAGACCGTCCGGGCAAGCCCTCCTGCCACAGCCTGAAGCCTGGGGGTTTTTCTTGGCCTCCTCCCACCTCTGCTGCTGGGCTTTCTTGCTGGCCTGCCCTGCCAGAACTGAGCTCCCAGCCAGAGGCACAGGGGCACTACACACATGGTTCCCTATTAAACACAGATCACCAAAAAAAAAAGCAAAACGGCGAAATGAATCAATCTCTGGGGGATTTGGCCTTGGAGGTCTCGTGGAGGGAAACAAACCATACAAATGCTCCTTTCAAAGCCCAGCTGAGCTGTTGGCCTCATCACAGTGGTCACTGCTGGAGGCTGGAGATGGTGACATTTATTCTCCCTTCCTGACAGCAGCCCCACAGAGCCGTGTTAATGTTCCAGGTTGCTCTGATACTCAGCAGCAGCCCAAGTTTCCAGGACTTTGGGCATTCTGGTGGCAAGCCTAAAGATATGACATGACAGGCTTAAATAATCCAGGCAGCAAACCTGAAGAAAAATGGGGTGGACCCAAAGACATCAGGAGGCTGGCCCAGGCACGAGGCAATGGGTCTAAGTAATGCAAATGGCAGGCTTAAAGAGAATGGGCTGTGGGCCCAAAGATATCAGACAGCAAATGTGCCTAAGGAAGCCAGGCAGTGAGCTTAAAGAAGTCCAGTGTCAGGAACAAAGAATGCAGGTGACAGGTCCAAAGTAGGGTTACATGGCACTGCTTCTATGGCACTTTTGCACAAATTAGAAAAAGTTGCCCCCTCTGAGCAAACAGCTCTGCAGGTGCCCTGTTTTGATGGCAGAACACTCCTGCAGTAGGACACATCATGTGTAACCCATGAGGCAGCCATGGGTCCAAGGCCCTTACCTTCCCTGTCACTCCCCTGGGTTCCTTCCCAAGTAGTTTTTCACGGCCATCAGATGCACCCTACCTATGAGTCGAGCTCTGAGCAGACCCTCCGTGGATAATTGGGATTGTCTTTCAGAGACCATCACTTCATGGTCTCTGGGGGAGGAAGGCCTAACAGGAGGAGAGCTTGAGCTCCATGGGAGGGAGAGGCTGAGCCTGAAGTCCTAGTAGCACAGGGAGTGCTGTCAGCAAGAGAGCACCATTTCCAGCTTCCTTATTTGTCCCAGGAAGAACTGAGAACCAGGGAGGGAAAAGACCTGGCAAGGACGACCATCCCTTGCTGCCAGGTTGCTGAGGGAGACTGGGAGGGGCTGTTCGATTGGTCAGGGGGTTGGATGTGGTGCCACTGAGAACTGCTGATCTGAGGGCCAGCAAGCTACCTTTACCATTCAGGAGGATACAGGTGGATCTGGGAGGTTTTGGAATAGGCGGCAGGGAAGCAAAACTACAAAAGAAAGACAAATTGACAACTTGAACCTCCCTTGCTTTGGCTCCTGGAACCTACGCTCTCTTAGTTTTCCTCCCACCTCTGTTGCTGTTCCTTCTCCATCTCTTGGCTGGCTGCCTCCTCCTTTTGCAAACTTCCCAGTATTGGAGTGCTGGGAGCTCTGTCCTGAACGACTTCCTCTACCTACACATTCTCCCTCTCCAGGCAATCATCTAGACCCATAGTGGTAAATGTCACCTCTTAGTCAATTTGGGCTGCTATAACAAATTACCATAGCCTGGGGGGCTTAAACAGCAAATCTTTATTTCTCACAGTTCTGGTGGCTGACAGGTCCAAGATCAAGGTGCTGGCAGATTTGTGTCTGGTGAGGGCCCTCTTCCTGGTTTGCAAATGGTAATCTTGTATCCTAATATGGCAGAGAGCAGGGAGAGAGAAAACAAAAGCCTTCTCATGGCCTTCATAAGGGCACCAATCTCTCTCATGAGGGCTCTACCCTCATGACCATAATTAGGTCCCAAGGGCCTCGCCTCCAAATATCACATTGAGGGTTGGAGTTTCAATGTATGAATTTTGGGAGGGAAACAAACATTAAATCCATAGCATTCTGCCTACACATTTTCTCTCTCCAGGTAATCTGAGCCAGACCCCTAACATTAAATGTCACCTAAGGTAGATGATCCCCAGATATGTACCCCCAATCCTGTTCTCCCCCAGAATTTCAGCCTGTGAAATGACATTTTCCTTTAGAGATCTAACAGACAAATAGAAATTAACAGGGCCTAATAAATTGGATAATCCGTCCCAAGCCTTCTCTACTCTCCCCCTCACCTTATTGTAAAGGGCACTCCTATCCACTCAGTTCCTTGATTCCTCCTTTTCTTACCCTTACGTCCTCGTATCTAATCCATTAGCATTTTCTATCAATACTACCTTCTGAATGTGAGCATGTCCCAACAATTTTTCCTCCAGCATGGATCAATGTACTTCTTTCTCTTCATCATCACTGTGACCATTGTAGTTTAAGCCAACGTCACGTCCTGCTTAGACCGGCACAATAGCAACCTATCTCCTGTCTCCACTTCTGTGCTTGTTCCAACCCCTCCATTCCATTTCTACATGGTGGCCAGGCTAATCTTTTGAAAACATGATTTATATCACATAACTTGCAGCTTAAAACCCTCACGTGGACTTCCATCCCACTAAAAGAGGACCTCCTTATTATGGTCCACAAGGCTCTACACAAACTGGCCCTTTCCTACTTCACCAGCCTTGTCTGGAGCATTGCATTCAATCACATTGATCTTTCTTCTTCTCTAACCTCCCCATTAGAAGGCCCTTGTACCAGCTGTCCCTCTCCTGGCATGCTCTTCCCATTCAACTCACAAAACTGGCTCCGTTTTTTTTTTTTTTTTTTTTTGAGATGGCGTCTCACTCTGTCACCCAGGCTGGAGTGCAGTGGCGCCATCTCGGCTCACTGCAGGCTCCACCTCCCAGGTTCATGGCATTCTCCTGCTTCAGCCTCCCTAGTAGCTGGGACTACTAGCCCGCCACCACGCCCAACTAATTTTTGTATTTTTAATAGAGATGGGGTTTCACCATACTGGCCAGGCTGGTCTTGAACTCTTGACCTTGTGATCCACCTGCCTCAGCCTCCCAAAGTGCTGGGATTACAGGTGTGAGCCACTGCACCCAGCCCTTTTTTTTTTTTTTTTTTTTAACATTTCCTTTCAGTCCTATCCCTAGAGAGGCCTTCCCCATCTATCCAGCCTAAAGTGTCCACATGGCCAAGCTCTATTACATTAGCCTATTTTAATTTTCTGTATAGCACTCATTACTCTCTATTGTTCTCATCATCTGTTATTTGCTGTCCTTTCCTGCTAGAATGCAAACTCCCTGAAAACCAAGAACTTGTCTTTTTCCCCACTGTATGCCCACACTAGACAGAGTGCCTGGCCTGTTGAAGGTGCTCAACAAGTATTTGTTTCATGGGCGAATAATTGAATGAATCAACACTTGGCTCATAGACAGAGGACCTGGGTCCACCACCCTTTAGCTTTATGTCCCTGAGGAATATCTACTTATGGATTCAATCAGTACACATTTTCCAAGCCCCTATTCTAAGGAGGCTGGTGGTTAAGAAGCAATCTCTGCTGTCAGGGCACTCATGATCCTGATGAGAGACCATTATCTAATCATGGACCCAGGGCACTGGAAGAACCCAGCAGAGGGGCCCCTCTTCCAGCCCGGAGGAAGAGATACCTAAGTTGAGACCCAAAAGACGAGGTGGGACAAGAGTGGTCCAGGAAGCAGCACAGCAGGTACAAAAGCCTCGAGATTAGAGAGTGGAAGCATGGTCTATTTCAGGAATGGAGAATAATTGTCAATGGCTGGAGCCATATAGCAGAAAGAAGGAAAGAAAGAAGAGAGGGATGGAGATAAGGAAGGGCGAAGGGAGAAGGCAAAGCAGATGGAGAAAATGTGAACCTTGTGTTCAAGAACCTTCTATTTGGAAACAGGGCGGGGGCAGAGGTCTTGAGCCTGTCAATGGCCTTCTCTTTTCCTAGTCCTCAGGCCTTGGTCACATGACCAGTTCCCTTTTGGTTGTCCCCTATGCCCAGTGATGGCAATGGGATATTCAGGGTGGTCTCAGGCTACTGTAATATGACCCTTCCCCACCCTAGACAGCTTTTTACTGTTCAATAGAGTCTTTGAGTCTTTACTATAACCTCCATTTACAGGTGAGGAAACCAAGTCCTAGAGCCAGAGGGACTTGCTTGGAGCTGCAGAGCTGGGACGAGAACTGGTTCTTTGTTTCTTAGCTGGAGTTTTCCACACTGCACCACATCCCCTTCTCTCTTGAGATGTGTTTTCCGGGGCAGATTTTTTTGCTTCCATCTAGGGAGCGTGTTCTGGAGGTCCTGAAATACCTGAACTGGCACCTTCCAGGAGGCCTACTGTCACATTGCCTCTGGTCCAAAGAGCTTTCTGTAAGTCATTGGTGCCACTGATGGCTCCGGGCCAGGCTGACAGCATCTGTTCTGACTTAAAGTATTTATTTGGAGAGTCGCGTGTAGCTGAGCTGCATGTTTGTTGGCAGAGCTGGGCTGGAATGGACTCGGCCTGGAGTGGTGGCTGGCTCCATGAGTTGATGCCTGGGCTGGGGAGGGTTTTATTTACACTGAGAGGGTCTCATCAGTCCTGGATGAGGTGGCTGCCCCATTTCCCCCGAGTCCCTGGTGAGGGATGTTATATTCATGACATACTATGAAGGGATGTGAGATGAAGGGAACCATGGAGGGGCAGTTTCACTTCTAGTTCTTTCCAAATCAGTGTATATCACTGGGCAAATTTCTCTGCTTCTCTGGCCTCCTGTGTCCTATGGAGACAATGCTGCCTGTTTCAGAGTCCCTGAGAGATATCAGTGAGGTTGGAGAAATGAAAACTGCTGCCAACCAAAGGGAATTACAGTGAGGGGTCAAGAGGTGTTGGGTGGGGCAGCCTGGTTTTCCATGGTCCTTGCCTCGGTATCCTGAACCCACCCACTGAAAGCTGAATCAGGAAGAAGAATGGGTAGCTGTCACTATCCTCAGCCATAAGAATCCCTGTGTGAGCCTTTAATATTGATAACAATTTTAATAGCTAATTTTGTTAGGCGCCGTGGTGCCAGGCACTATGGTTTGCAAGTGCTGTCTTGTGTAACCCACCCAAACCAGCCCCAAGGTCAGGATATTATTCATGAGTTCCAGACAAGGAAATTGGGGCTCAGAAAAGTTTAGGAATATACCCCAGGCTTTTAAGTGGCAAATTTGGGCTTTGAACTGAGGTCTATCTTATTCTAAAGCCTGTGTTCTTACAGTATCTACAAAAACAAGTGTACCAGATTTTATTGTGCTTTATTGAATGTAGGATAAGTATTCCCCAACCTGAGGATCCACTATTGACAGAATGCAGAGTGCCAGGGGAGGATGATGAAGAAGGAAGGACAGGCGAGTAATGGAAATACCGAGTTCAGCTCTATAATGGGAATGGATCTGTGAACTGGAAGCAACAGCTGCAATTGGGAGGGCTGGGGTCCCAGCTTGGCCATTTTTCTGTTGGATAGCAATTGGCTTAACCTGGTTAAGAGCTTTGACTTTGAAGTCAAACATTTCTGCATTCAAATCCATGTTCTGCTGCTAGGTGACAGGCAACTTACTTCACTAATCTGTGCCTCACGTTCCTCCATTATCAATGAAGATGGCAATTCCTACCTTATCAATATTTCCTATTGTTGTAAGGAGTAAAATAAGCTAAAAGAAAGCCCGTGGGAGAAGGCGATGCTAACTCTAAATAATGAATTCTTAACACTGGTTAAACAGCCCTTCCCCTCTTGACCATTCTTGCAACACATACAAATACACCCATGCCTCAGACCAAAGGTGAAGATGATTCCTCCTCAATTTTTCCAGTGTAGCTAGAGCCATGCTGTATTTCTGTGGGCAATACCTGTAATATATCTGTATCAGCCCTTCAACATGGTGACACCATTGGACTTCCCATATGGGTTCATAAACCAACCATGAATGTATTTATTGGAAGCATCCATTTATTATTTAGGGTGAAGGTGATTAAAAGGGACACTAGTTTGAAGAGAGACTTTGGGAAAGAGCCATAAATCTTACTTTGAGTAGATGAAGACTCTCAAAGGAACAACTTTGAGATTTGGGTTTGGAAACATGCAACATGAAGGAAAAGGGTTGGAAGGGTTGTGTGGAGGGAAGACTCAGAGGGGCCAGGCTGCTGATCTCAAGCACCTAGAGGAGTGGAGGTGAAGGGCTCAGGCCATTCTTGACGCTCTTGGGGATGGAAGAGCCACAGCCAAGAAGGTGTTTCCTCTATTAGAGCCTGTCTTAGTCTATTTATGCTGCTGTAACAAAACGCCACAGACTAACTTATAAAGAACAGAAATATGTTTTCTCACAGTTCTGAAGTCCAAGATCAAGGTGCTGGCAGCTTCAGTTGTCTTCTGAGGGTTGCTCTGTGCTTCCAAGGAGGAATACCATATCCTCCCATGGCAAAAAGTGGAAGGGCAAGAAGGGCGAACTTCCTCCATTAAGTGCTTTTATAAAGCCCATCTAATTCTACTCATGTGGGTGGAGCCCTCATGACTCAATCACCTCCCAAAGGCCACACCTCTCAATACTGTTGCATAGGGGATTAAGATTCAACGTGAATTTTGAAGAAGACAGAGACTGAAATGGAAGCAGGGCCATATGATAGTGGAGTGGCTTGCTTCAGGAGGGACTATGCTGAGGGGACCCTCTCTCTAGTTTTTTTTTGAAAATGTGTCCACTCATTGGATGTCTTATAACCCTGACAGCCATGTGAAAGAGAAAACAGAGGAGGGTGCTACTGGGGCTACTGTCTGGATAGTTCTGGCTTCTGGACCAAGGTTACACCAAATGATCTTTTAAATAGGCATCCATGTGGGTTATCATCCTGCTCCCTCAAAGAAGTAAAATGCTGTTTATTAAGATAAAGATCTCTGTGCAAGGAGAATAGCTGAAGAACTCATGTTGGCAAACTCAAAGCTTTAGGGAGGTGGGCTATTGACTTGAGCCCAGGGAAACCAGCGTTGACCTCCAGGCATCTTAAGGGCAGGGATCTGGCAGTGGTACTACCTAGTATTCAATGTTCCCAGTGTCTAGCAGAATGCCTGGCACACAGTAGGTGCTCAGTATATATTCACTGAATGAATAAAGTTATATTATTGTACAAACATTTTATGGATATGTAGATACTTTAAAGGCAAAATTGGAAATATGTCATAGGTATTGTTTTGTAAATTAATATTTTCACTTAGCAAAATAGCCTGAAAGACATCCAGGCCATTACATTTTATTTTTTTCTGAACACAACATCTAATGACTGCATAGCTTCCATCAAATGATTATATCATAACCTAATTAGCAAAGCTTATATATTTTTGGACACTGAGGTTGTTTCCAGTTTTTTTTTCCATTATCCATAATATTGTGATGAACAACCTTTTATTTAAATCTATGAATGCACTTTTAATTATTTCTTTAAGATCAATTCCTAGAATTGGTATTACCAATGTAAAGGGAATAGGCACTTACAGTTATGTTACATTCTGCTAAATTGTTCTTCAGACAGACTGCCTTAATTAAACAGCCATAAATGAGAGCAGCCGTTTTCACTCTCAATGTCTAGATACTATCATTTTAATTTTTAAAACTGTGCCAATTTGTTAGATAATAGAATGTTCTTGCTTTCAAATCTATGTATATTTAAAAAATTTTTTTTTCTACTGAACCTAAAGTTTTCTTTCCATAACTTCCACCCATTAGTTCAATTCCACACAGAATCAATTTCTTATTTCAAGAGAGCTATCATGTCCCTTAAAAAAAATTAAGTCCTTTTAAATGATACTCTTTTTTCCTGGCTAAACATTTTCATTATTTAAAAGTGGATCCCCAGCTATTTGATTTTCCAGATCTTTCATCATCCTGTTATCTTCTGGAGTTGATTCAATTGTGCGTGTCCTTCTTGGAGTATGGTTGGTGCTCAGAATTCAGTGTTAAACTGTGCTGGCATGCACAGCATGGACCAAGACCATCACCTCTTCTGCCGTAGACTTCTCCTCTCTAGTGGGTAGCCTAAGAGTGTGTTGACTTTATTTTCTGGAGTTTATTCATTTTAAAATTAAACATAAATGTATTCTCTTAGAAAATATTAAAATATCTAGAGCAATGTATTAAAGTTCTCATCAACTTTTTTCTTATTCCCAATTCTATTCCCCTCCCTAGAGCCCATGTCTCCTCATTAGCATATGTAACCATGTATTTATGCTTTTTTAAAAACAGCAACCTATATTTCATTTAACATTATTTCTTGGAATTTTTCATGTCAGTACATATTTTTTAAATGGCTACGTGGTATTTCTGTTTGGATGTACCATTATTCATCTATTCATCAACTTCCTATTTATTGACATTTAAGTTGTTGCCAACTTTTTTTCTTTTTTTTTTTTTTTTTAGAGACAGGATCTCATTTGTCATCCAGACTGGAATACAGCAATATGATCATATTTCACCGTATCCTTGAACTCCTGGGCTCAAGGGATCCTCTCACCTCAGCCTCCCAAAGTGCTGGGATTACAGGTGTAAGCCACCATGCCCAGCCCCGACTTTTATTTTTACTACTACAGATCATAAAACAGTGAACACTCCTGGGATACATGAAAGTATTTCCTTATTGTAAATTTCCAGAAGTAGCTATTTAGGTCAAAAAATATCTGAATTTAAAATTTTTGATAATTATTGCCAAATTGCCTTTCAAAAAGACATGAGTAACATAGGAGTGCCCATTTAATTGCATTTATATTGGCACAAATGTAACTAATCTTTAATTTTTATCAAACTGATGGGCTAAAATCAATACATTAATAGTTTAATAGTATGACTAGTGAAGTTGACTACCTTTTAAAAAATATGTTTTCCTTTAACCATTTGTATTTCTGCTGTGAAGTTTTTGCTCAGATTGAAGCATTTCTAATGGCATTTCTTTTTTTCTTTAGTCATTTTTAAATTCACATTCTTAATATCTTCCAAATTCTTCCCTCCCCCTTCTTTTCTCAGCTATATCTCTCCTAGAGTCCTCCATGAGCTATTTATCTCTGTGAGGTTGAAGCATAACTGTTACTCTGGCAGTTACACTGATTGCCCTATTTGATTAGTTACACTCGTTCCTGGATTCTATATTCTCTTCTTTCTTATTATTCTCTTGTTTTGTTAGAACATGACTCAAGTAACTTTCAAAGAAGGAATGGAAGTGAGGTAAAAATTATAAGTCCTCATATGTCTGAAAATGCCTTTATCTTACCCTTTACCCAGATTTGCTGGGTACACAATTATATGAAGAAAATAATATCAAAGGCACTTTCCCACCTCTGGTATCCCGTGTGCTGCTGAGAAATATGATCTCGATCTGATTCTGCCTCCACTGTAGGCAAACTTTTGCTCTTCTAAGATTACTTTAAGGATCTGTTCTTTATTCTTAATTTTCTGAAATTTTATGTTCATTTGTCATAGTGTTATTTTTAATTCATTGTACTCTTATAATCTTGTGTACCTCAATTTTTGAAAATTCTCCTATATTATTTGATAACTTTTTCCTTCCATTTTCTCCGTTCTGTCTTTCCATAATTCCTTTTAGTCTAAGGTTAAAAAGAGAATTTTTTCATTTAAGTCTATTATCTTATCTCTTATATTTATAATAAATAATTTTCTTTTTGTTTTATTTTCTGTCTGAATTTCTCATTCTTAAGCTCCCAGTCTTCTTGTTGATATTTTAATATCAACAATTATATTTTTACTTTCTAGGAGATCTTTCTTACCTGGTATTTTTCTTTCCTCTTTTTTTTTTTTTTGTGTGCATGTGAGTGCAGGAGCCTCTTGAAACACTATGAAAAAATAACTTTTCTTCTGTATCCTGCATTAACACATTTGCCTTAGATTTTTTTTTCCGTTATTTATTTGGTCCTTTTCTGTCCCCTTTAATGTTTTCCTCAAATATCGATAAACATTTAATTTTCTGACAGACATGGTGATCCCAGCACTTTGGGAAGCTGAGGTGGGTGGATCACTTGAGTTCAGGAGTTTGAGACCAACCTGGGCAACATGGTGAAACCCTGTCTCTACAAAAAAAAAAAAAGAAAAATTAGCCAGGTGTGGTGGCATGCACCTGTGGTCTCAGCTACTCAGGAGGCTGATGTGGGAGGATTGCTTGAGCCTGGGAGGCAGCAAATGCAATGAATTGTGATTGCATAACTGCTCTCCAGCCTGGGCAACAGGGTGAGATCCTGTCTCAAAAAATAGATAATAATAATTTTCACTTCATATTTAAAAATGAATTACTAAGAAAATGGAATAGAAGCCACTTCGCTAAATATTGCTAATTGGTACTTAGCCTCATTCCTGCCCTTCCACATACTCTTCTGTTTCTTACGGGGCTAGAAGCCTGAAAACTACATTTATCGAACTTTCCTGCTAGCTGGACTCTGGTTAAGTTCTGCTAACAGGAAACACTTGTGAGACATTGAATGGTGGAAGTTAAGGAGAATTATTCTACCTTGACTCCATCAAGAGTGGGCACACAGGCAACTATGTACTCCAGCAGTTGACATTCAGTGGATGTGGCTCCTTTTCAGAGGTAGTAATGTCTAGCAGCATCAGTGCCAAAAGCTCTTAACAGCATTACCAGCAGTGGAACGAAGGTGACTCCCACCATATAGCAGCAATGGCAGCTCCAGCAGCTCAGGGAAGAGGTAAGGTGGGGTGTTGGTGTAGGTTTGTGAATTCTAGGGATGACCAATGTCCTAATCTCTGGGTGACACCTTCTTTCTCTTTGAGTTCTCTAGCCCTTTTAACAGCATTGTAACCATTGAAGTCCTGTTATTGAATCTCACTTTGCTTGAACTCTTAGAATTATTTCTATTTTCCTAATTGGGCACTGACAGATACAGATATCATCTACAATACCAATAAAATGTCTGTCAATCTATCTAATCTCTATCATCTACATCTATTTATTATATCTATCTACATAGCACTGGAAAAAATCTAACAAAGGTTAACAAGAAATTTAAGAAGAAAAAAATAAATTGTATCCAGAGATATTAAAGTCCAAATAAATGGAGGTATATATCATATTTGTGGCTAGAAAGCCTCAATATTGTACAAATGACATTTCTTCCCAAGTTGATCTATATGCTCAATACAAAATCGATAAAAATCCAAGCAAGGCTTTTTTTTTTTTTCCTGAGGAACTTGGCAATCTTGTTCTAAAATTTATATGAGAAAATAAAAGGCCAAGACTAGCTACAATGTTCCTGAAGAAGAAGGGGGTATCATTTGCTTTGCCAGATATTTACACTTTTTAAAAAGCCGTAGTACTTAAGACAGTATTGATGTAGAGATAGGCAAACTGACTAAGGACAAAATAGCCCAGAAACACCCATGAATATATGAACACTTCACAAACTTGCATTCCTGGGGAAAAAAAACCAAATTGCTAACATTTTGTTAAAGATTTTTGTATCTTTTTTCATGAGGGATATTGGTTTGAAATTGAGTTTTTTTTTTTCTTAAAGTGCTTGTCAAGTATCAAGGTAATGTTGACCTCATAAAATTAATTGGGAGGTGTTCCCTTCTCCTCTATTGACTGAACAACTCTGTGTGAGGTCAATATTGTTTCTTCTCTAAATGTCTGATAGGCTTCATTCTAAAACAATCTGGGCCTAGAGGCATTTTTGGTTTGTTTTTGTGGGAAAAACTTTTGCTTTTGTTTTCTTAATGCATTAAATTTATTTTATAGATGTGGGACTATTCAGATTTTCTAGGGCCACCAGATAATGATGTCAACAAGGTGATGTAATAGGCAATCCCAGCCTCATTTTCCCCATGGAAACTGAGATTTATCAAACATTCATGAACAAATTTGTCTATGAGAGCTCAAGAATCCATTTTGGGGGTTCTAGCATGACGATGGAGCACAGAAATTAGAAAAGATGCACTGAAAAGGCCAAGAACGGTTTTGCTTTTACCTGTATCACCCCTTTACCAAGCAAGCACAGCACAGCAAGAGATCCCTTCAGTCCACAAGTTCTCCCATCAGGGAAAACAAGAGTAAAGTGAGTGTCTGATTTCCACAGCCTTTTTGGGTGCTACCTGAGAAGCTTGCTTCAGTTGTGCCTCAGCCAGAAAGATCACTGAGGAAACCAGTGTGGCTAGATTTCTTTGGGGTAGCTAGTAACAATAAAAAAAGGGCAGGGACTCTCAGCAACCAGCATATGGATCTCAAGAGCTTGCCTGTGGTCCCTGGTAGCAGGGTTTCCCACAGACCAAAACAGGAGGCCTGCCAACCTGAGACCCTGCCAGCAAGCCCAGCCACTGACTCCTCCAGCTGGCCTGCTTAGAATCTCTGACCAGGCTGACTAGTGACGGGCATTCCCTGCTGAAGCCAGTCTGTAAAGACTGGGAGAGGTGACTGCTTCTTAAAATGGGCAGAAAGCAATGCAAGGCTTTCTTGCATGACATCACCAAAAGAACAAAATAAAACTTCAGTGACTAATCCTAAAGAAATGGAGATCTATAAACTGCTTAAAAAAGAATCAAAATAATTGTCTTGAAGAAGTTCAGTGTGCTACAAGAGAATACAGATAGTGAACTAAATGAAATTAGGAAAACTATATATGGGCAAAATGAGAAATCAACAACAAAAACAGAAACCATAAAAAAGAACTAAACAGAAATTCTGGAGCCAAAGAATGCAGTGAATGAACTGAAAACTTCAATAGGGATTTTCAACAGTAGAATTGATCAAGCAGAAGAAAGAATCAGTGAACTTTGAGATGGGACATTTGAAATTATTCAGAGGAACAAAAAAAGGAATGAAAAAGTAAAGAAAACCCATGTAACTTGTGGGACACCATTAAGTGAGTCAATATACACATTATCTGAGTTCCAGAAAGAGAAGAGAAAGAGAAAGGCTAGAAATATTCTAATATTACTTAAAGAAATAATGGCTGAGGCCAGGTGCAGTGGCTCATGCCTGTAATCTCAACACTTTGGGAGGCCGAGGTGGGGGGATCACAAGGTCAAGAGATCAAGACCATCCTGGCTAACACAGTGAAACCCCATGTCTACTAAAAATAAAAAAATTAGCCAAGCGTAGTGGCAGGTGCCTGTAGTCCCAGCTACTCTGGAGGCTGAGGCAGGAGAATGGTGTGAACCTGGGAGGCAGAGCTTGCAGTGAGCCGAGATGGTGCCACTGCACTCCAGCCTGGGTGACAGAGCAAGACTCTGTCTCAAAAAAAAAAAAGAAAAGAAAAGAAAAGAAAAGAAACAATGGCTGAAAACTTTCCAAATCTGGGAAAGAAAATGGACATCCAGATTCATGAATCACAAAGGACCTCTCAAATAAGTTTTATAATATAAGTAATAATATAATAATAATATAATATAAATAATAAAGTTTATATTGAGACACATTGCAATTAAATTGTCAAAATTTGAGGAGTGGGAACAAGATGGCTGAATAGAGGGCTTTTCTGAACATCCCTCTCCAGGAACATAAAATTTGACAACTATCTACACAAAGGGAGCATCTTCATAGAAACCAAAAATCAGATAAGCACTCACAGTGCCTGGTTTTGACTTCGTATCACTTAAAGAGGGTAGGAAAGACAGTCTTGAATTGATTATTCTATGCATCCCACAGTAGTCAAGTGGTGTGGAGAGGGAGTCTGTGCACTCTTTTGAGAGTGTGCAGTGATTGTGAGGTTTTGCATTGAACTCAGTGATGTCCTGTCACAGCGGAAAGTAGAACCGGGATGAACTCAGCTGATGCTTGCCTGTGGAGGGAGTATAGAGACGAGCCCTAGCCCTAGCCAGAGGGGAATTACCCTTCTTAGTGGTTGGAGCTTGGGTTCCAGCAAGCCTCACCACTGCGAGCTATAGTGCTCTGAGGCCCTAAGTGAACTTAAGGGACATTATAGGCCACAAAACCTACAACTCCTGGGCAAGTCCTAGTGCTAAGCTGGGCTCAGAGCCAGTGCACAGGGGGTCTTGTGACCTACTGAGACATCAGTCAGGGTGACTAAGGAAGCGCTTGCCCTACCCCATCCTGAACACCAGGCAGCACAGCTCATGGTTCCAAAGGAGACCCTTCCTTCTGCTTGAGAAGAGAGGGAAGAGTAAAAAAGACTTTGTCTTGCATCTTGGATACCAGCTCAGCCACAGCAGGGCAGGGCACTGGTAAGGGTCGTAAGACTCCCATGCCAGGTCCTAGCTTCTGGATGATATTTCTAGCCACATCCTGGGCCAGAAGGGAACACACTCTCTCGAAGGGAAGGACACAGTATAGGCAGGACCCATCAGCTACTGACTAAAGAGCTCTTGGGCCCTGAAGAACTAGCAGTGATACCCAGATTGTGCTGCAGGCTTTGGGTGAGATTCAGAGATGTACTGGCCTCAGGTGAGAACCAGCATATTCCCAGATGTGGTGGCTGTTGGGGAAGACTCTTCTGCTTGAGAAAAGCAGAGGGAAAAGTAAAGGGCACTTTGCTTGTACCTTAGGTAACAGCTCGGCCACAGTGGGATAGAGCACCAAGTGGGCTCTTGGGGTCCTTGATGCTAGGCCTTGGCTCTTGGATAGCATTTCTAGACCTGCCCTGGGCCAGAGGAGAGCCCATTGCCATGAATGGTGAATTCCAGGCCTGGCAGCCTTCACCACAAGCTGACTGGAGAGATCTTGGGCCTTAAGTGAACACTGATGTGAGCCTGGCAGTACTCCTCATGGGCCTTGTGGTAGTGGTGGTCATGGGGTGAGGCTCCTCTGCCTGTGGAAATGGGAGGGAAGAATGGGAAGGACTCTGCAATGTTGTTTGAGTGCTAGCTTAGCCACAGTAGAATAGAACACCAGGTAGATTTCTAAGATTTTTGACTCCAGTCCCTGGCCCCTAGATGGCATCTCCAGACTTGCCTGGGGCCTGGGATATCCCACTGCCCTGAAGGGAAAGATGCAGGCTGGGCTTGCTTTGCCACCTGCTGATTGTAGAGCCCTAGGGCCTTGAGTGAACATAGGCTGTAGCGTAGCAGTGGTTACAGCAGGCCCTAGGTGAGGCCCAGTGCTGTTCTGGCTTCAGGTCTGACCCAGCTCAGTCCCAGTGGTGGTGGCCACAGGTGTGCTTATGTCACCTGACCCCCAGCTCCAGTCAGATCAACACACACACACACACACACACACACACACACACACAGAGAGAGAGAGAGAGAGAGAGAGAGAGAGAGAGAGAGAGAGAGAGAGGCTCCGTTTGTTTGGGAGAAAGTAAGGGCAGAGAACAAGAGTTTCTGCCGGTAATCCAGAGAATTTTTCCAGATCTTATCCAAGACCACCAAGGCAGTACCTCTACCACAGTGTTAGTGCACTGGGGTATGTCCTAATGCAGATATGGCTTAAATTACAACCTAAGTCCTTTTGAATACCTGGAAAGCCTTCCTGGAAAGGAAGGCAGGTACAAACAAGCCCAGACATCAAAGAATATAATAAATACCTAATGCTTCAATGCTCAGACACCGACGAACTTCCACAAACATCAAGACCATCCAGGTCTTGGCCTCACCAAATGAACTAAATGAACTAAATAAGGCACTGGGGACCAATCCTGGAAAAACAGAGATATGCGACCTTTCAGATAGATAATACAAAATAGCTGTTTTGAGGAAACTCAAAGAAATTCAAGATATCACAGGGAAAGAATTCAGAATTCTATCAGATAAGTTTAACAAAAAGATTAAAATAATTTTAAAAAAGCAGGAATTCTGCAGTTAAAAATATAATTTACATACTGAAGAATGCATAAGAGTCTCTTAATAGCAGAATTGATCAAGCAGAAGAAAGAATTAGTGAGCTTGAAGACAGGCTAGTTGAAAATACACAGTCAGAGGAGACAAAATAAAAAAAGAATGAAGCCTACAAGATCTAGAAAATAGCCTCAAAGGGGGCAAATCTTTGGCCTTATTGGCCTTAAAGAGGAGGTAGAAAAAGAGATAGAGGTAGAAGTTAACAGATAACTTCCCAAACCTAGAGAAAGATATCAACTTCCAAGTACAAGAAGATTATAGAACACTGAGCAGATTTAACTCAAAGAAGGCATTTAATAAACTCCCAAAGGTCAAAGATAAAGAAAGGATCTTAAAAGCAGCAAGAAAAAAGAAACAAATAACATAAAATGGAGCTCCAATATGCCTGGCAGCAGACTTTTCAGTGGAAACCTTACAGGCCAGGAGAGAGTGACATGATGTATTTAAAGTGCTGAAGGGAAAAAAGTTCTACCCTAGAATAGTATATCTGGCAAAAATATCCTTTAAACATAAAGAAGAAATAAAGACTTTCCCAGACAAGCAAAAGCTGAGGGATTTCATAAACACCAGACCCACCCTGTAAGAAATGCTAAAGGGAGTACTTCAATCAGAAACTAGAGGATGTTAATGAGCAATAAGAAATCATCTAAAGGTACAAAGCTTCCTGGTGGTACTAAGTACACAGGAAAACATAGATTATTATAATACTGTAACACTATCATTACACTGTAAAACTAAACATAGACTATTATAACACTGTGTAAACTACCCTTATCTTCAGTAGAAACACTAAAGGATGAACCAACAAAAAATAACTACAAAAACTTTTTGAGACATAGACAGTACAATAATATATAAATAGAAACAGCAAAAAGTTAAAAAGTGGGGGAAGAAGTTAAGACATAGAGTTTTCATTAATTTTCTCTTTGCTTATTAGCTTATTTGTTTATGCAAGCAGTATTATTATCAGCTAAAATAGTGGGTTGTAAGATAACCCAAGCCTCATGATAATCACAAATAAAAATATACAATGGATACACAAAAATAAAAATAAATCATACCACCACAGAAAATCATCTTCACTAAAAAGAAGACAGGAAGGAAGGAAAGAAGGAAGAGAAGGCCACAAAACAACCAGAAAACCGAGAACAAAATGACAGGAATAAGTCTTTACTTATCAATAGTAACATTGAATGGAAATGGACTAAACTCTCCAATAAAAGACATAGAGTGGCTGAATGGGTAAATAAAGAACCAAGACCCAGTGACCTGTGGCCTACAAGAAACACACTTCACATGTAAAGAAACACATAGTCTGAAAATAAAGGGATGGAAAAAAGATATTGTATGCCAAAGGAAACCAAAAAAGAGCAGGAGTAGCGATACTAATATCAGACAAAATAGATTTTAAGACAAAAACTATAAGAAGAGACAAAGAAGGTTACTATATAATGATAAAGGAGTCAATTCAGCAAGAGAATATAACAATCTTAAATATATATGCACCCAACACTGGAGCACCCTGATATATAAGGCAAATATTTTTAGAGCTAAAGAGAGAGAAAGACCCTAATATAATAATAGCTGGAGATTTCAATACACCACTTTCAGCACTGGACAGATCTTCAAGAGAGAAAATCAATAAAGAAACATCAGTGTTAATCCGCACTATAGAACAAATGGACCTAATAGATATTTACAGAACATTTCATTCAATGGCTGCAAACTACACACTCTTTTCCTCAGCATATGGATTATTCTCAAGGATAGACCACGTTAGGTCACAAAGCAAATCTGAAAACATTCAAAAAGTTGAAATAATATCCAGCGTCTTCCCTGGCCACAATGGAATAAAACTAGAAATCAATAACAGGAACGTTGGTATCTATACAAACACATGGAAATTAAACAATGTGCTCCTGAATGACCAGTGGGTCAATGAAGTGATTAAGAAGAAAATTGGAAAATTTCTTGAAACAAATGATAATGGAAACACAACACATCAAAACCTATGGGATACAGCAAAAGCAGTACTCAGAGGAAAGTGTATAGCTTTAATCACCTACATCAAAAAAAAAAAAAAGAAAAACTTCAAATAAATAACCTGATGATGCATCTTGAAGAGCTAGAAAAGCAAGAGAAAATCAAACCCAAAATTAGTGGAAGAAGAAAAAAAAGATCTGAGCAGAAATCAATGAAATTGAAATGAAGAAAACAATACATTTATCTTTTTTTGAAAAGAGAAACATAATTGACAAATCTTTAGCCAGACCTTGAAAAAAATAAGACCCAATAAATGAAATTAGAGATTAAAAAAGAGACAACCAATATCGTAGAAATTTAAAGGATCATTAGTGGCTACTTTGAGCAACTATATGCCAATAAATTGGAAAGCCTAGAAGAAAGGGATAAATTTCTAGATACATCCAACCTTACCAAGATTGACCTATAAAGAAACCCAAAACCTGAACAGTGCAATAACAAGTAATGAGATCAAAGCCATAATAAAGTCTCCTAGCAAAGAAAAGCCCAGGTCCCAGTGGCTTCACTGCTGAATTCTACCAAACATTTAAAGAACCAAAGCAAAAATGGACAAATAGAATCATGGCAAGTTGAAAACCTTTTGCACAGCCAAGGAAACAATCCATGAAGTAAAGCAACTACCCACAGAATGAGAGAAAATATTTGCAAACTACCCATCTGGTAAGGGATTCATAACCACAATACATAAGGAGCTCAAACATCTCTGAAGGAAAAAAATTAATAATCTGATTTAAAAATGGGCAAAAGATCAGAATAAACATTTCTCAAAAGAAGACATACAAATGGCAAACAGGTATATAAAAAGGTGGTCTTATGTTTGGAAAAACCTAGATTCTACCAAAAAAACTATTCGAACTGATAAATTTAGTAAAGCTGGAGGATACAAAATCAACATACAAAAATTAGTAAAATGTATATGCCAGCAGTGAACAATCAGAAAAAGAAATCAAGTAAGTAATCCCATTTACAATAGCTACAAATAAAATAAAATACCTATAAATAACCAAAGAAGTGAAATATATTTACAATGAAACTATGAAACACTGATGCAAGAAATTGAAGAGGAAACACACAAAAAATGGAAAGATGTCCAATGTTCATGGATTGGAAGAATCAATATTGTTAAAATGTCCATAGTACCTAAGCAGTCTACAGATTTAATGCAATTCCTATCAGAATATCAATGACATTCTTCACAGAAATGGAAAAAGTAAGGCTAAAATTTATGTGGAAACAGAATAGTCAAAGCTATCCCGAACACAAAGAACAAAATTGGACAGCTCACATTACCTGACTTCAAATTATACTACAGAGTTATGGTAACCAAAACAGCATGATACTGGAATAAAAAGAGACACATAGACAAATGGAACAAAACAGAGAACCCAGAAATAAGTCCATACATCTACAGTGAACTAATTTTTGACAAAGATGCCAACAACATACATTGGGGAAAGGATAATCTCTTCAATACATGGTCCTGGGAAAACTGGATATCCATAGGCAGAAGAATGAAATTAGATCCCTATCTCTCGTTATATGAAAAAGTTGAACCAAAGTGGATTAAAGAATTAAATCTAAGACCTCGAACTATTAAACCACTAAAAACATTGGGGAGACTCTCCAGGACATTGGAATGAGCAAAAATTTCTTAATACCCCACAAGCACAGGGAACCAAAGCAAAAATGGACAAATAGAATATGGCAAGTTAAAAACCTTTTGCACAGCAAAGGAAACAATCCACGAAGTAAAGCAACTACCCACAGAATGGGAGAAAATATTTGCAAACTACCCATCTGGTAAGGGATTCATAACCACAATACATAAGGAGCTCAAACAGCTCTGTAGGAAAAAAATTAATAATCTGATTTAAAAATGGGCGAAAGATCATAATAAACATTTCTCAAAAGAAGACACACAAATGGCAAACAGGTATATTAAAAGGTGCTCAACATCGTTGATCATCAGAGAAATGCAAATCAAAACTACAATGAATATCATTTCGTCCCACTTACAATGGCTTTTATTCAAAAGACAGGATGTAATAAATGCTGGTGAGGATGTGGAGAAAAGGGAACCCTTGTACACTGTTGATGGGAATGTAAATTAGTACAAACTTTATGGAGAACAGTTTGGAGGTGAAATAACTAAAAATAGAGGTACCATACCATCCACCAATCCCATTCCTAGGTATATAGTTAAAAGAAAGGAAATCAGTATATCAAAGAGATATCTACACTCCTCTGTTTATTGCAGCACTATTCATAATAGCCAAGTTTTGGAAGCAACCTAACTGTCCATTAACAGATGAATGGATAAAAAATATGGTACATATATTCAATAGAGTATTGTTCAGCCATTAAAAAGAATGAGATTGAACTGGAGGTCATTATATTAAGTGAAATAAGCCAGGCACAGAAAGACAATTTTTGCATGTTCTCACATATTTGTGGGGGCTAATAAATGAAAAAAATTTAATTCATGGGAATGGAAAGTAGAAGAATAGTTACCAGGGGCTGGGAAGTATAGTGTGTGTTGGGGATTATGGGGTAGAGTGGGGATGGTTAATAGGTAGAAAAAATAGTTAGAAAGAATGAATAAGACCTATTTTTTGCTAGCACAACAGGGTGACTAAGGTGAAAAATAATTTAATTGTACATCTTAAAATAACTAAAAGAGCATAATTATATTGTTTGTAACATAAAGGAGAAATGCTTGATGGGACGGATACCCCATTTATCCTGATGTGATTATTATACATTGCATGCCTGTATCAGAATATCTCATGTAACTCATAAATATATACACTTACTATGTACTTACAAAACTTAAAAAAAATTAAAAAATTGTCAAAAGTAAAAGACAAATAATTTTGAAGGCGGCAAGAGAAAAGCAACGTGTTACCTTCAGGGAATCCCACCCATAATACTATCAGCATATTTTTCAGCAGAAACTTTGCAGGACAGTAAAGAGTGGGATGATATATTCAAAAGCTGAAAGAAATAAACTGCCAACCAAGAATACTAAACCCAGCAAAAGTATTATCTTTAAATGAAGAAGAAATAAAGACTTTCCCAGACAACAAAACTGAAGGTTTTCACTACTAGACCTGCCTTACAAGAAGTACTTAAGGGAGTTTTTCAAATTGAAACTAAAGGATACTAAATAGCAACATAAAAGCATATAATAATGTAAATATTAGTGGTAAAGGTAAATATATAGATAAAAACAAAACAATGTAATACTGTGACAATGATGCATAATTTACTTTTCATCTTTGTGGAAATGTTAAAAGACAAACGTATTAAGAATAATTATGATCACAAAAATGTGATAGTGGATACACAATACAAAAAGAGGTAAATTTAGACATCAATAACCTGAAGTGTGTTTGTAGAGGAGGGAAAATATAGTTTTTATATGTGATTTGAGTTAGGTTGTTATTAACTTAAACTGTTATAAGAAGTTTTAGGTAAGCCTCATGAAAAACACAAAGAACAAAACCTATAGTAGGTACAAATAAGATAAAGAGAAACGAATCAAAGTGTATCCCTACAAAAATCTTCAAATCACAAAGGAAGATAGCAAGAGAGGAAGAGTGGAAAAAAAGAACAACAAAACAGACAGAAAACAACTAACAAAATGGCAATGATAAGTGTTTACCTATTGATAATTACTTTAAATGTTAATGAATTAAACTCATCAGTCAAAAGATATAAAGTGGCTGAATAAATAGATAAGATCAACAATATGCTGTCTACAAGAGGCTCACTTTAAATTTAAGTACACACACAGGCTGAAAGTAAAGGGATGAAAAAAATAATTTAATGCAAATGGTAACCAAAAGAGTGTACGGATGGTGACATTTAGACAAAGTGGAGTTTATGTTAAAAACTACAAAAAAAGATAAAGATCATTACATAATAAAAGTGTCAATTCAACAGGAAGATATACAAATTAAAAATATGTATGTACCCAGCATCAGAGCATGCATGTATACGGAGCAAACACTGACAAATTTAAAGGAAAAAACATGCAGCAGTACAAGAATAGCAGGAGACTTTAATACTCCACTTTTAATAATGGATAGATGATCCAGACAGAAGATCAGTGAGGACATAGTAGACTTAAATAACACTGTAGACCAAATGGACTTAACAGACATATACAGAACATTCTATCCAGCAGCAAAAGAATATACATTGTTCTCAAGCACATATGAAACATTCTCCAGGATAGATCACATGCTAGGTCACAAAACAAGTCTTAAAAGTCTTAAGAAAATGGAAATCACTTCAAGTATCTGTTCTGACCACAATGGAATGAAACTGGAAACCAATAACAAAAGAAAAACAAGAAAATTCACAAATAGATGGGAATTAAACAACATATTATTGAACTGTTGGGTCAAAGAAGAAATCAAAGGGGATGTTAGACTCAAGACAAATGAAATTACAGCATAGCCAAATTCATGGGATACAGCAGAAGCAGTACTAAGAGGGAAGTACTGATAAATGCTTACATTATAAAAGAAGAAAGATATCAACTACACAACCTAACTTTACCTTTGCGGAATTAGAAAAAGAAGAAGAAACTAAGTCCAAAGTCAGCTGAAGGAAGAGATAATAAAGATTAGATAGAAATAGATAAAATAGAGAACAGAAAACAATCAACAGAAGTAAGAATTGGTTTTTTGAGAAGACAACAAATCCTTAACTAAGAAAAAAATGAGACAAGACTCAAATAAATAAAATTAGAAAGAAAGAAGAGACATTACAACTGATGCAACAGAGGTTAAAAAGACCATAAGGGACTATAAGAACAATTATATACCACCAAATTGGACAGCCTAGAAGTAATGAATATCCTAAAAACCTACAACCTCACAAGACTGAATGAATAAGAAATAGCCTAAATAGATTAATATTAATAACAAATAAGGCAATTGAATCAGTAATAAAAAATCTCCCAAGAAATACAAGCCCAGGACCAGATGGCTTAACAGATGAATTCTACCAAACATCTAAAAATTGATACAAGTTCTTCTTAATCTCTTCTAGAAAATAAAACAGTAAGGATACTTCCAAACTCATTTTATGGGGCCAGCATCACCCTGATACCAAAGTCAAAGCGACCACAAGAAAACTGCAGGTCAGTACCCCTGATGAATATGAATGTAAAAATCCTCAACAAAATATTAGCAAACCAAATTCAGCAGTACCTTAAAAAGATCTTACACCACGACCAAGTGGAATTTATCCCTGGAATGCAAGAATGATTCAATACATGCAAATCAATTAACATGATACTATGTGATTCATTAACAGAATGAAGGATAAAAATATTAGATTTTCTATTTCTTCTTGTGTCTATTTTGATGTTTTTAAAAGAAATTTTTCTATTTTATCTAAAAATTTGTGCACAATATTTGATAAAATTTCTTTATTATTCTTTTAATGTCTGTAGAATCTGTAGTGATATTCCCCTTTTCATTCCTGCTATTGTAATATGTATTATTTCTCTTTTTTTCCTGCTCAGTACAGCTAGAAACATACTAATTTTGTCGAGCTTTTAGAGTCAACTTTTGTTAATTTTCTCTATTGTTTCTCTGTTATTTTATTGATTTCTGCCCATATATTTATTATTTTTCTTCCTTCTACTTACTTTGGATTTACTTTGATTTTTTTCCCCTAGCTTCTTCAAATAGAAATCAGGTCACTGATTTTAGACGTTTCCCTTCCTTCCTCCCTCCCTCCCTTCCTTCCTTCTTCCCTCCCTCCCTCCCTTCTTTCTCTTTTGCTCCTCTCCTCTCCTCTCCCCTCCCCTCCCCTCCTCTCCCCTCCCCTCCTCTCCTCTCTCCTTCTCTCCTCTTTTCTTTTCTTTTTATAGGATCTCACTCTCTCACCCAGGCTTGAGTACAGTGGCATAATTATAGTTCACTGTAGTCTCAAACTCTTGGGCTCAAGATATCCTCCTGTCTTGGTCTGCTGAGTGGCTGGGACTGCAGTCATCTATCACCATGCCCAGCTAACTTATTATTTTATTATTATTATTATTTTTGTAGAGACTGAGTTTTGCTACATTGACCAGGTTGGTCTTGAACCTCTGGCTCAAGCAATTCTCCTGCCTTGGCCTCCCAAAGCACTGGGATTACAGGCATGAGCCACCATGTCCAGGCTTTTTTTTTTTCTTTTTCTAAAATAAGCATGTAATGCTATAAATTTTCCTCTAAGCACTTGTCATAGGCTGAATAATGACTTCTCCAAATGTTTTCACATCCTAATCCCTGGAATTTGTGCATATCTTATATGGTAAAAGAAACTTTGAGTATGTAATTAATTTAAGGATTTTGAAATGAGGATATTATCCTGGATTATCAAGGTGGGCTTCATGTAATTACAGTGATCCTTATAAGAGGGAAGCATGAAGAGTCAGAGCCAGAGTCAGAGCAGAATGCATTGTGATGAAGCAGAGACTGGAGTGATACACTTTGAAAATGGAGGAAGGGGCCACAAGCCAAGAAGTACAGGCTTCCACTGAAAGTGGAAAAAGGCAAGAGAATTGATTCTTTCTTCAGAGCTTCTTGAAGGAAGCAGCCCTGCTGACACCTTGACTTTAGTGCAGTGCACCTGATTTCAGAATTCTGATCTCTAGAACTGTAAAAGCACAAATTAGTGTGTGTGTGTTTTAAAAGCAACCCAGTGCTATGGTTTGAATGTGTTCCTCACAAAGCATGTGTTGGAAACTTAATCACCAATGCAACAGTGTCAGAAGGTGGGTCCTAATAAGAGGTGATTAGGCCATGGGAGAATTGCCATTAATGTGGATTAATGTTATTATGAGAGTGGGTTCATTATAAGAGGATAAATTTGGCCCCCTCTTGTTTCTCTCACACCCTCTCTTTGCTTTTCCACCATGGGATAATGCAGTAAGAAGGCCCTTGCAGATCTTGGACTTGCCAGCCTCCAGAACCGTGACTCAATAAATTTCTGTTTATTATAAATTACTCAGTCCATGGTATTCTGTTATAGCAACACAAAATGGAACTAAGGTACTCAGTTTGTGGTAATTTGTTACAGCAGCAAAAGGAAACTAGTACAGTACTGCTTTCGTGACAGCCCACATTTTTGCACATGTAAATTTATTATCAGTTCAAAATATTTTCTAACTTCCTTTTGTGTGTTTTGTTTTCTCTGATACCATATGCATGTATTTTCCCAGCAGCAATCAATTCTTCAATTCTCTGACACCAAATGAGTGTCCAAGAATACGCTTTGATTCTATACTGACACTAACTATACTAACTAACCAGGGTTAGTCCAGACCTCACAGATCAAGGGCTCAGTTCTGCAAGATTGCCCTTACTTCAGATGCTAGCCAAAAATGGGATCCCCAAGCTGCCCATACTTCTCTTCATGAGAATTTGTAGTCACAAATTCAGTGGTTCTGATGACTCACGCCTCAGGTTTGATAATTTGCTAGAACTCACAGAATTCAGGAAAGTGCTTTATTATATTTACCAGTTTATGATAAAGAATACAGCTCAAGAGCAACTAAATGAAAGAAATGCATACAGCAAGGCACAGGATGGGGATGGGAGAAACATAGAACTTTGTTTCTAAACCTTATCATTTAGGGGTTTATATGGAAGCCTGTTACATAGACTCCATTGATTGAATCATTGGCCATAGGTAATTTAACTCAACTTCCAGCCCCTCTCCCCTCTCTGGAAGTTGGGGAATAGGGCTGAAAGTTCTAACTCTAATCATGTGGTTCATTTTTCTGTTGACTAGCTCTCATCTTGAAGCAGTCTAGGGCTCCCCCTCCATGAGTCACCTCATTAGCTTACAAAAGACTGTAAATTCCAACTGTTACAGGAGCTCTGTGCTATGAACTGGGAACAATGACCAAATATCTACTTGTTTTATTATACCATATCTTTGATCCATTAAGTTTTTAGAAGTATGTTATTTAATTTCTAAATATTTTCGAATTTTACTGGATCTCTTTGGTTTTTGATTTCCAATTCTATTGTGATCAGACAGTACACTCTGTATGATTTCAATCCTTTAATTTTATTGAAACTTGTTTTAACTCTAGCATATGGTCTATCGTGGTGAACAGGTCGTGTGCCCTTAACAATGATGTGTATTCTGCTGTTGCTGGGCATAGTGTTCTTTGAATGTCAATTAGGCTAATGTGGTTGACACTGTTACTCAGAAATTTATGTCTCATTACCTATCTAGTTTTCTTATCAATGATAAATAAAATGGCAGAGAGAAAGCTATGCTAAATCTCCAACCAGGATTGCAAATTCGACTGTGTAAATCTATTTTGCTTTACAGATTTTTGAAGCTCTGTTATCAGAAAAATCTATACTTATTGTTTTGTTTTCCTGATACATTGCTACTTTTCACATTGGGAAATCCTCTTTATCTCTGATAAATTTTGTGTTCTTGATGTCTATTTTATCTCATGATAACATAATAACTCTAGGCTTCTTATGCCTGATACTTGCATAATCCATCTTTTTCTATCTATTTTCTTTCAACTACCTGGGTCTTTATATTTAAAGTATGTCTCTCTTACTGACTGCATATAGTTGGGCCTTGCTTTGCTATTATTTTCATGATCTTGTCTTTTAATTAGAGTGTTTAGTCCACTTACATTTAATACAGTTTATTATATGACTGAATTTTGTTTTACCATTTTTCTATTCGTTTACCTCATCTGTTGTTTGTGTCTCTATTGCTCATTTCTGGCCTTCTTTTGGATTTATTGAATATTTTAAGAATTCCATGTTATTTTTATTATTATATATTTGAATTAGTTTTAAGAGGTAGCTATAAGGATTACAACATATTTCCCTATCTTTTCGCAATCTACCTAAACTTTCAGATTGTACAACTTCACACAAAACTTAAGAATTTTGTAAATGCATAGGTCTGTTAAGCCTCCACGCATTACATTATAGTTGTGGCCATAGTTTGGTTTGTTTGACCCCTCCAAATCTCATGCTAAAATTTGATCTCCAATGTTGGAGGTGGGTCCTAATGGGAGGTTTTCGGGTCATGGGGGCAGATCCCTCATGAATGGCTCATTGCCATCTTGTGGTAATGTGTGAGAGTTCTTGTTCTATTAGTTCCCAAGAGAGATAGTTGTTTAAAACAGTCTGGCACCAACCTCTTTGCTCTCTTGCTTTCTCTCTCACCGTGTGATGTCTATACACACCAGCCTCATCTTTCCCTTCTGCCATGAGCGGTAGTAGATTGCGGCTCTCATTAGAAGTAGATGTTGGTGCTCCCCACCCCCCGCAATGCTTCTTATCCAGTCTGCAGATCCATGAGCCAAATAAACCTCTTTTCTTTATAAATTACCCAGCCTCAGGTATTTCTTATTGAAACAGAAACAGACTAAGACAGTTGTCATATGTATCACGTTTAATTGTATTATAACTTCCACAATACATGTTTTATTTTTTGCTTAAAACAGGTGCATGTATTTTAAAGAAATTAAGAAAAATAGTTTTTCATGTTACGCAATATTTACTCCTTCTGATGCTCTTCATTCTTTCCTGAAGTTCCAAATTTCCCTTTACCCTCAAAATTTCTTTTAGCATTTCTCATAGCTCAACTCTGCTGGTGATGAGTTGTTTTAGTTTCTGTTTATCAGAAGATGTGTTTATTTTACCTTCATTCTTGAAAGGTATTTTTCCGGATATAGAATTCTGGTTGACAATTGCCTCTTTTCTGTACTTTAAAGATATTTTCCGACTGTCTTTTGGCCTCCACGTTTTCTGCTGTCTGGAGTAATTTGTATTATTTCTTTCTGTTTAATGTGTCATTTAAGTCAGGCTGCTTTCAATTTTTCTTTATCTTTGTTTCCCATTAGTTTGATTGTAAGGTGCCCGTGTGATTTTTCTTTGTATTTATTCCTCCTGATATTTGCTGAGCTTGTAGGTGTAAACTTACATTTATCACCACATTTGGAAAAAAATCTGGCCATTATTACTGCACATTTTTCTCCTGCCCCATTCTTTCTAACTGCTCCTTCTGAGAATTCAATCATGTGATATTACATATTTGATAGTGTCCTGCAGATCTCTGTATCTCTGTTCATTTAAAGATCTTTTTGTTCTTCTGATTCCATCATTTTTTTGCTCTATTTTCAAGTTAACTGACTGTTCCTTTTGTCATATTCAATCTGATGTTAATTCCATTTTAAGAAACTTTAGTTTTTTTTCAGTTATAGTATTTCTACTTGATTCTTTTTTTATAGTTCTATTCCTCAGCTGAGATTTCTTGCTTTTGTTTATTCATATGAGGATATTTTCCATTACACCTTTGGACATTGTTACAAAAGCTGCTTTAAAGTCCTTGTTTGATAATTTTTATATCGGGTTCATCTTGCAAAAGGCCTTTCTTGGTTGCCTTTTCTTCTGGATGTGAACCACATTTTCCTGTTTCTTCACATGTCTAGTAATTTTGTGTGCATCCTGGACATTTTAAATGATACATTTTGAAGACTTTGAATGTTGGTATAATCTTCTAAAGTACATAGACATTTTTTGCTTTAGCAGACCTTTAACTTGATTAACTCTAAACTTCAAACGCTAGGTCCCCTGTGGTTGTTGGCTTAGCTGGACTTCTTGGAGTCTTCCTCACGCTAGCATAATTCAAGTTAGTCAGCATAGTTTATTTATAGACTTGAGGCTCCCTTTCTCTGGCTCTTTTCTGAGACTTTTCTTCTTATGCTTTAGCTTCTGTGGACAAATTCTGTCCCGTGGATCTGCGAGCCAGTGAAACTATGGGTTTCAATCCAAGTTTCAGTTGCCCTACCTCTCACTGTCCGTCTTCAGGTAGAAAGCTATAAAATTGGGAAACTCACCCATTGTTGCTCCTTTTTTCCAGGTGTTGATTCTCTTTCAGTTTCTGCCCGCTTTTCCTCTCCACTTCCTTCATAAAATTGTTTTATATATTTTATTGAGCTTACATGTGGTATCCGAAGGAGTTTATACCAATGTGAGCTACCAGAGACCCTCCCCATATACTTTTTACACACACAATTTATCCTTTTCTCTGTTAATGTCTAGTTAGTACACACACACACGCATGCACACACACAATCTTAGCTTGCTTTTATTAATTGCTTATATATATATTTTATTAATCTTATAATTTATATTAATCTTATATTATCTTTTATTAATCTTATGTATATATCTTTTATTAATCTTAGCTTGCTTTTATTAACTGCTTATATATATAGTCTTAGTTTGCTTTTATTAATTAACCTTAGCTTGCTTTTATTGTCCTCCCTCCCCATCCCATCAAGTTTTCATGTTGGCATGATTTGAGATTTTTCCAAATGTGATTAATTTTTATACATTTCATTATGCACAAAAGTTATTTGCATTTAACCATATATTAAACAACACCGTATTTTGAATTCCTCATATACTCCTTGCTTTTTTTTTTTTTTGAGATGGGGTCTCGCTCTCTTTCTAGGCTGGAGAGCAGTGGTGCAATCATGGCTGCTTACTGCAGCCTCAAACTCCTGGGCTCAAGTGATCCTCCTGCCTCAGCCTCCTGAGTAACTGGGACTACAGGCACATGCCGCCATACCTGGCTAATGTTATTTTTATTTTTTATCTTTTAGAGACAGAGTCTTGCTATGTTGCCCAGGCTATTCTTGAAATCTTGGTCTCAAGCAATCCTCCTGCCTCAGCCTCCTGAGCAGCTGTGATTACAGGTGTGAGCCACCGTGCCTGGCTCCTTGCTCATGTTGTTTTGTTTCTGCTGAAGTGATTATTTCAGAAAATGAGAGAATATAAATGTGATAACGTTTAAGACTTTCTAAATATCAGACAAAATATTTATTTTGTCCTCCCAGGTAAATATAATTTGAGTAGATATGAGACTGTAGGTAAAAAATTATTTTCTCTCAGAAATGTAAGATATTGCTTTGTTTTTTCATCAGTATGTTATTTACTAGTCTGATTCCATTTTTTCTTGTTTTTTTGGTAGACAATTTTTTTTTCATACCTGAAAGCTTCTAGGATTTTTCATTCTATCCTCAGTTTTATGAAGTTTTGTATGATGTATTTAGTTTAAAATCATCTTATTTTTCTACAAACTTAGTGGGTCCCATCAATATGCAAGATCAGCTCTACAAATTTTTTTTCTATTAAAATACAATTTATTTTGTATTGTGCATAATGAATATTAAAATACAATTTATAAATTGTATTAAATAAAATACAATTTATTTTCACTGCTGTTCTTTCATTCTTTCCATCTAAAAATTCTATTAGATAAAATCTGGAACAACAATCCTACTAAATGAAATCAGCAAAAACAGCAACCAGTTTTCTGTCCTATTTTGAGCTCATAATCATTTTACATTAGATTCTGCCCAAATATCTCCTCTCAGTTTTCTAAATGATTAAGCTGCTCTTCATCTGTTTCACAGTTTTTTTCATCCTACATATTAATTATTTTTGTGGCCAAAATTTTGATTCCCAATATTTCTATTCAAAAATTAAAGTTTTTTTGGCAAATTTTAATTATGCATATTCTAAAATGTTTTTCTCTTGCCTTAGTTTCAGTTCTTATGTTTGAGATTGGCACCTCTCAAACATTTGACAATCCTTGACTGTCTCTTTTCCTTTATGTTCAAGACTCTATGTGCGCCTGCCTATTCTTTTAAAATGTGACTTGGGCATGGGATTTGGGAGACAGCACTCTGCTAATGCCTTATCTCAGCGTTGAAATAAAGAAGCTGTATTGTAAACTTGAATTATGTCTTTGACACAGAACTTAAAAGACCTTAAAAGTGGACATGTGAAATACTTTGGTACAAATGGATTCTAGAAAGTATGTGTCTTTGAAAATATCTGAAAACATTGTCTTTTACTCATGTTGGGAAAATGGCACAGAAATGAAGTTCCCTGAAACTGGGATAGGCAAAGACCAGGGTGGACTTTCAGGAAGAAAAGCTCTGGCACTTGGCCAATGGCCTTTCTTATTTAGGATACTCTCATATCCAATTTGTATATGACATTGAATTCCCCAGCCCAGGAATGTAGCAGGCTTCACTGGCATAATTGAGCAGAGCTGAGCATAGTTAACGGGGATCTGAGGATGCAATCGTCTCCACTTTCTGCCCTGACATCATCCTTGTCTCTCAAGACCTAAGAGACAATGGGAATGAAATGGATGTTATGGCTGAGCATTGCAAATTGTGGTCCTATCTGAATGGCATTATTTCTGTTGGCCCAGTTTCTCAGAGCATACTGCTGGGCCTACTTTCTGTGCTCACTTATTCTGCTGGGACTGCAGACCCTTAAGAGTACGAAAAGAACATAGGCAGTATTAGGAGCGTGAAAAACCATTCACCACATTGATGCTTCTCTCTTGTAATACAGTGTTTCCCCCAGGATAGCATCTAATTGCTACTTGAACGAACCCACTGTCTTTACCTCACCAGGCTTGCCCAGTAGGCCGTTGCAAACATTTATTATTCTTTGAGTGGCAAAGCTCTTCCCATCTGTTTCTTCTGAATTTTTTTTTGAACTTCTACTTCTGCCTCCACTCCTGTCATTGACGTAATATCAAAAGTAGCAGCAACATGCAATTGATATTATCTACTCTGCTAAAGAGCTTGTGTACCTCACTAACATCTCCTTCAATGTCTTTTTTGAAGTTAGAGAGATGGAGGATTTTTTTCTTAACTTTTAAGGAACTTGTACAATTTTCTCAGGAAATCAGCATGAGAGAAAATATTTGCTAACATCTGACTTCCCTTCAATGAAACCCACCTACTCTGGAAAAACTGCCAGAGTAACACATTTCCAGAAGGTTCTTTTTGGAGACAAAATGATTGTCTTATTTCCTTGCCTATTTCTTAATGCACTCAGAGGAAAGGAAGAACAATGTCAAGAATATATTTTGATGATTCAAAGAAAGAGCCGAGGCAAGAGCAAGGGCGTCTTGAAAAATAATATTCCCACCTTATCAAGCTAGTTACCTTTATATGGCATAACCGTGATAGGCCAGGCTCTGTACTACAGCAGTGCAGAACCTCATAATAATCCTACAAAATAGGTATAATTGTCATCATTTTGTTTATATAGCTGAGGAATCTGAGGCCACACAGATAGATAGAGGTAATAACAACGATGGTGGCTACCACATACTGGGCATTCACAACATGCCTTACATCTGCTTAGCTCTGTTCCTGGGGATTTTACTGAATCCTTGCGACTAGTCATGTGGTAGCCAATGTTACCCAGGGCTTTCTGACTCTGATACCCTATGTTTACCATTTTCCCATGATTGCATTGACAATTATTAAGTCCTTGTGCATGAGCTTTCGTCATTGCCTCATTCCCACAGACTGCCTCCATCTTTCTCACGCTCCAGTGCCCTGAGGGGCTGAGTAAAGCCTTTCATTTCAGAGGGCCTTGTTGTCCATTGCCTCACTAAGTCAGAGAGGTTGCTCAGATATCAATCCCTAGCTCTCGTTTTTTGATGATTGATTGATCGATTGATTGATTTGAGATGGCATTTGCTCAAATATCAATCCCTAGCTCTTGGTTTTTTATGATTGATTGATTGATTGATTTGAGATGGAGTCACCCAGGCTGGAGTGCAGTGGCATGATCTCAGCTCACTGTAACCTCCACCTCCCAGGTTCAAGGGATTCTCCTGGCTCAGCCTCCTGAGTAGCTAGGATTACAGGCATCTACTACCACGCCCAGTTAATTATTGTATTTTTAGTAGAGACAGGGTTTCACCATGTTGGCCAGGCTGGTCTTGAACTCCTGACCTCAGGTGATCCACCCACCTTGGACTCCCAGTGTGCTGGGATTACAGGCGTGAGCCACCGTGCTCAGCCAGCTCTTGGTTTTCTAAAATCCCCCAATGTCCATCATGTTGGCTACCTCCCTCTCTCAGGGCAGGACACATGATCCTTGCTGGCCAATTGGAGTCTCCCTTCTCCTTTGTCTCTGACTAGTTCAGGGATGGGCATATGACTACACATTAATCAGAATCCACTCAGGACTTTTCTTTAGATCCAACAGGAGAATGATTTTTTCCCCCTAGAGTTTTACAGGTTGGGTCAATGTGGATACAGGGCCGGTAGTTACTTTCTTCCTTGCCACATAGAGAAAGTCTATCTGCAGATTAAAACCAACACAGAGAAAGGCAGAGCTGAAAGATGGAGAAAGAGACAAAGATTTAATGGTATCTTTTAAGCTTTTGGCTCCAGCTGTCTAAAAACAGTTCTACCCGTGGACTTTCTAGTTATGACAATAAGTAAGCCTCTCTTCTTACTCAGGATGGTTTGATTAGCCTTCCTGTCACTTGTAACCAGTAAACTGGTTCTGTGTGTGTGTGTGTGTGTGAATCCTTGACTTTTAGTGTTTGCCAATTACTGTGGTGTAATTAGTGCCCACCATGGCAGATTTCAAGCTGCTAAGATTTAACGATCAGTTTGCAAATTTCTAAATATGGAACAATTAGCTGTTGAAAGCAGGTACCAGCCAGCTCCAATACCATTTCCCATGGGGACACTGACATGAGAGAAGTGGTCATTGGACACTTCACTGGCCTGTTTTTGCCCTTCTGGATGCCAGAAAATTCTCAGACCTCCACAGATACTCCTGGATGAGGAGGGAGAAATGCTTAATAACACCAACTAGCACACTTTCAGTTCAAGGAATTAAAAGGTCTATGATTGCATTTTTCAAAACATAGTTTGTGGCTGCCTCCCTCATCAGGACCACCTGCTAGCCCAGAGTCTTCCTCAGGATGCCTGTGTATCATGCTTCCCTGTTGATAGATGCACTCCATAATCGGAGCATTGCCAATTGCCATTCTCTGTGGTTTGGTGCATGTGTTGCGTGCTTAAAGAGGGATGAAGCATTGCTTCATCTTGCCTGTGACTTGAATATAGGTCTTAAAGAGACCTCTGCCTTTCTCAGGGTCCAGGATTCAGGGGAGAAAAGGGCCAAGGAAGATGCGAGGAGTATGTGGGGGACTTTGCGTAGATTAATTAGTCTTCTCTCTCCTCTCATGCCCCACCCTCAACCTTGACCTCTGCTTCCTGGTGTTTTCCTCCTGGCTTGCTTTTCTTTAACCAGAGGCTCAGTTTCCACATCTAT
Organism: Nomascus leucogenys; assembly: GCF_006542625.1. Taxonomy (NCBI): domain Eukaryota; kingdom Metazoa; phylum Chordata; class Mammalia; order Primates; family Hylobatidae; genus Nomascus; species Nomascus leucogenys. The sequence goes on along the minus strand of NC_044383.1, from coordinate 20,349,725 downwards.
GAAATGGGGATAGAAATACTTAGCTCATAGGGTTATGGAAAGGAGAGCATCATATCCAGCACCTAGCACCCTGCAGGCACTCATTGCCTGTTATTTTGCCCTTACCTGCCCTTTTCCTGTCACTTTGACTTGCTGACAGAGCCCCAGTGGGCCTAAGAACTGGGATGGGCTTTTCAGTCCATATCCAGGTGTCTAGGAGATGCACTTCCTGAGTTGATATTTCTGGGTTCTTTTGTAGCGACGTCATCTTAGTGACCTATTTCCTGAGGCGGTTTCCTTGGGTGCCACAGATGGTGAGGAAGGAGAATTGCTGCTGACAGAGCCAGAGATGGTTCCAGCACCCTCTCCCTCCTAACTGCAGCAGGATCCCACTTTCTCCAGGGCCGTGACTCACCCTGGATTAATTGCACTGCAATTATCCTGGGGAGCCTGAGTTTCCTCTTGATGTCTCCTGTCTGGTTTCCTTTTGACCTGCACAGCTGTCTAATAGAGATGGCTTTTGCGATTTCTTAGTTAATGTGGTTCATTATTTCTAGCTCTGGCTTCTGCCTTCAGTGGCTGGAGGTTTTTCCAAATCTGACTTGGAGACTTTCATGAGTTGTGTCTTCAATCAGGGCTTGATGCTGCTTGCATTGTCTGTGGGAGAAATTTCATTTGCAAATCAGAAGTTCACAGAGCATGTTGCGGTGTGGCTTCACAAGTCGGCGTTTTCATCTTCCCTGCCTCTCTCCCCAGTCACCTCCACGTGCCTCGATTGAGAAAGAAAAAGTCCCTTTCTCCCAGACTTCCGCGGGAGCTAGGTAGATAGAGCAGTAGGCAGGAATTTGTTTGCTTCTTTGCCGTGCTAATTATCTGCAGAGGGCTGCAGAACTAGCGATGTCTGTTCTCTCGGCATCTTGCCTCACGCTGGGTCATGCCAAAGAGACCCAGACGTCTGGAGCCCCAGAAGCTTCTGATGTCAAATGTCTTTAGGAAATTACAAAAATCAAACCAACTCACCTAAAACTTTCTATTCCCCACAAAACTCGGCCCAACCTTGCATAGCTTGGGGAAGTTTCTGTGGCTCACACTGATCCTTTATATGCAGAAGCCAAAGATAGTCCTGAGCAGTAAGAAGTTTCTTCAGTAACTACTTCGCAGAGTCAACCAGCCATTTTTTTTATGGAATATCAAACATCTTCAATTCTCTACCAGGAGTGGAGGTCATTTAGAAGGAGGGTGAGAAGTTCTGTTATCTGGAGGCTTATGATCATGGTCCAGCATGAGAACTGGCCTCAAGCTAGAGAAAGAGAACCTCCTCGGGGAGTAAGGGCAAGTGACAGTTGAGACCCGAGGACCCAAAGAGGGAGGACCCCAGATGCTGTGACCTTAGAGGGGGAGGCCACACATTTCCAAACAAGAGCCAAGATGTGTTTGAGAGGAGACAAGGAAGTGGTGGATGAAGATCGCAGAGAGAAGTAGGAAGAGTGTCAATGATAAGAAGCGGTTACAGGGGCTGCCGAGGGATGAGATTTGATGACAGTAAGCAAAGGACTGACTCCCAAAGAGGAGAGGTAGAAGTTAGTGAAGAAGTAGGAGATGTGGGATTGCTCTGTGGTAAGAAACACAGAAACCCTTGCACGTCTCAGCAGTGTTGGACATACTGACTTAACCCCCCCTAGACTCTGCTATGTGTCAGGGCTCAAGGTTGGGGGGTGTTGTAGTACAAGTCAGAACGAATTTATCTGAGGATATCTGTGTGCCATCCTCAAAGGGTTAAACTCGCAGCTACCCAGGAAATTCCTGTGATCTAGAACAATCCATTTCCCAATGAGGATAAATAGTTAAGCTTTACTTCTGAAGACATGGTTCTCATCTTCAAGGAGCTCCCATTCAATTAAAGATGATAAGCACTAACAAAGACTACGCAATTTCTTATTAGGGGCAATAATTGAACACCTACTGCATGTTCAGTCCTGTGTTGGATGCTTTATTTACAGTATCAACAATTTTCAGAAAACTTCAAAAGGTGGGTATTGAGTTGGCTGTGGGGGTTCAGAGAAGGAAGTGATTATAGATGGATGGATAGTCTCAAAGGATTTCCTTATGGGGAAGGGACTTGAGTAGGATCTGAGGATGAAGAAGACTTGGAAAATGGTGTGCATATTTGGAGGTTCATGGTAACTCTTAAATTGTCCTTCCATACACTGGTTCTCCTCCAAAGTGGGAAATGTATCCCACTCCCCACTGTGTTTTTGAGCCACCACCTAACTGGGTGATTTCTGTGAGTCCTTCTTATACACATCGGTTAACTGCATTTCTTGGCATGGTGAGGGAAAAGGAAATGATAAGGGCTGCAGAAATGTTCCTGTTGGCAAGGCATCAGGAAGCAGGAAGAGAACATCCTTGTACTTGGGGATCTTTGAGTCTTCAGAGTCGTGGATTGAGGTCCAAGTTGATGACAACTCTTGGAAAACCCTGGTACTAGAGATTAGGGTGAGATGGCTGGCCATTTTCATTTCAGTCTATGACACCCAACACTTCTAGCCCAAGACTTAGGAGGTGAAGAGAATGAGTCATGACTGTACATCTACTACTTACGTCTTCGAGATGAGGATGTGCTTTGTTTCTAGGGGCAGACACCCTCTAGGAACCCTTGAATTTCTCTTTGTATTCTGCAGTCAATATTGCCAAGTGTCTCTTGAACTTGCTAACAAGAAGAGACCAGAGGTGAATTGACACTGGCATTCTCTTCTTTTCTGAAGAAACAAATAAATAAAAGTTATTTGAGCTACTTCTCTTCAGGCTAGTTCCCTGCAGGACAAGATGCACTGAGATGCCTAGGATGGTTAATGTAGATGTTTAGACTCTCCAGGCAATGACCCTTTTAGCCATAGAGCCTGAGTGTGGCCAACTCAGGTGGAAAACACTCATGGGGCACACTCAGCTGTGTGCTGGGCTGAGTGAGGAGGCAGTCATGATTTGGAGTCCTTGCTCCCAGGCCCCGCAGAGTCGAGAGGGAGGGGTAAAGATGTACACAATAGCTCAAATACAAAGCACGTGCCATGGTAGGGGGCTCAAATGAAGAGACAGTTATATCCAATTGGTATAAGTCAGTGGTTGGGGGCATGAAGTACAGCATCAAAACAGGCTTTGAAGAAAGAGTAAACTTTGAGGTGACACTTGAACAATGGTAGGATTTTTATTGTTTATTTGCTCACTTATTTTTTTTTAAAGAAATGATATCTTGCTATGTTGCTTAGGCCAGCCTCGAACTCCTGGGCTCAAGTGATCCTCCCACCTCAGTCTCTGAAGCAGCTGGGACTACAGGCATGCGCCATTGCACCTGGCTATTCACTGTTTTATTTCTGGTACTTTTAAATAATAAAAACAATACACGTTCATTATAGCAAATATAAGAAGCATAAAGAAGAAAATTAAAATACTCATAATCCCAGCACCCAGAGAGAAAACACAAGTAACATTCTGATGTATTCTTCCAGATTTTTATTGATGTGTGTGTGTACACACACACACACACACATACATCCGCACACATACACATATATATTTCACAAAATTGGGTTTATACTGAATAAATACTTTTGAAGTCTACTCACTTAGCAGAATAATGGGTTTTCACATATCATTAAATATTCTTCAAAGACATGATTTATAAAGTCATGCATGCTTGTCCAATAACTATTTTCCAATAAGACATTCAATTTGTTTCTATTTTCTCACAATTATGAATAATGTTTTGCTTAGCTTTCTTATACATAAAGCAAATAGAAAAGCTTTTTCTCTACAGAGATCGGAGTGCAGGTGGAGGTGGTGGGTAGAGGGCACTCCAGAAAGAGAACTCGGGTTGAGTGAGTGGGTGGGGACAGAAGGCACAGGGGGTGTGAGAAAAGCAAGCTGTGCTGTTTGGCTGGAGAGTTAGTGCTTCTAGGGGAGCAGTGGGACAAAAACAGAGGCTGAGGGAGCTTGTAGAGGGGTGGGACTGGCTGAGTGAGAAGCACAGTATCGCCTTTACTGAGAGGCAATGGGGAACCACTGATGGGCTTTGAATAGGTTAAGGACAGAATTAGAGAAGTGTTTAAGGCGGTGAATCTGAAAGTGGCGTGAGGGTGGAGTGGAGGAAGGAAGAGGGGGAGAAACTGGAGATGGGAGATGTGTTAGGACCCCTTGTTAGTGTCAAGGCAAGAGGTGGTGAGTGCCTGAACCCTGGCAAGGGCAGCCAGGATGGAAAGGAGGAGTGGTCTGAGGCCGTGACTCTAAGATAGAAACTGGTTGGGAATGTGGCCAATGAAGACAGAGGCATCAATAACCTTCTGACTCTGAGCCTTAATAAGAGGGAGAATGGAGAAGGCATAAAGAAATTGAGGCCCAGAGAACACAGTGACGTGTGCAAACTTGCGACCGAGTTAGAGGTTAAACCAGGCTGGAAGCGAGGTGCCCAGTCTTCTGGTCAGGAAATCATGAACAGCAGATGTTAGAGTTCTCGTGTTAGATGCTAGATGCGGCACATCCTGGAGGATTAGATGTAGTGGATCCTGGAGCCCGCGTCTGAAAGCGGATCAACCCGAGGAGAACTCCTGTCAGCCGTGACTCTGGCCCTTAATGTTTATCGGAACATGGGCTGGGCATTGCCCGTGGATTAAGTAAAAGGGGCAAAAATAACAATAATAATGACAATTCAACTTCTAACTTAGTTCTTTAGTAGGCCAGGTCAAATGAGCAGAGTCATGAAAGAGAAAAAGAGACAAAAAAAGAGAGTCTTGCTCGCCATTTCAAAGGATGGGCCAGAAATGTGTGTTTTTGCGTGGAAAACCTTCTTTGGCTCTCCAGCCAGAGCTGATCACTGATCCTTGGCGGCATCTCCTCTCGAGAGACGCTGGGTTGCTGGAGCACATGAGGCCATCCTGGAAGGCAGTGAACGGTTTTTTCCATTGGGTGAACATCTCGTTATACATGTATGCATAGTTCCTTTTTATCTCACATTTAAATTGTGGTTTCCCTCCCATGATTGGTTTTTGCCACATCAAACAGTTTTCAACAGTTTCAAAAATCAAGACCGGTGTGTAATATCAAAAATAAAACTAAGAAAACGGAAAATAAAAAAACCCCTCACCTGATCTCTCCAGCATTTCACTGCTGCTTTGGAAATTGAGAGCTGTGCGTGGGATATTGGCAGCTAACAACCATGGAAGTAAAAAATGATTTTTGATCTCAAGGCCTAATATTATTCATATTTTTTCATAGCCTCAAACAATGTCTTCAGATAATTCAGGTACAGGCAAGCCAGAAACAAAACAACATCATAAAGGCATTATTACATTCAGACACTTTCAGCTACGCTACACGCCTCACAGTGTCTTTGAACCCCGTATGTGAGAGAACCATCTCACACTCCAGGGAATACTCTTGGAGCTGTTTTTACTTCAACGAAGGGTAGTGAAACAAAATTCTTTGGCTTTAGATATGTGTTTGGCATTGGCTCTGTAGAGTTCTGCCTCTTCTTCTGTCTTTACCCTCCATCAGGTCCATTTGAGAGGCCATGGGAGGGGCCGAGATGTGCACAGCTGTGCTCCCCACCTGCGGTGCAGGGTCCTCAACCATGGGTCCTGGAAGTTTGGGCCAGCCCTCCAAGTGGGTGGGGGTTATGGAACTGAGAACGGAAAGGCTTTCATCAAGAAGAATTTGGCAAGGGAGCCTTTCCCAGCCCTTGTTCCTCCCCAGATAACACTGGCCAGCAGCATCAAATTGGATAAGGGCTGCGGACTGGGATATGCTTAGAAAGGACAGAAGAAGCAGAGAAAGGGAGAAGGAATTGTTCTCTTGGGAAGTCTTTCCCTCCTTTTTGAAACTATCTGCTCTCTAGTTTGAAAGTGCCAATAGCATCTAAGCCAAGGAATGCGTCTTCCTCTCCTCCCTGCCTTCTGTTACCCTGTTAGCATTCTTCACCTAGAGGAGGGTCTTCAGTGTCTCTATCAGCTTCGAGTTCATCTATGTTCTTAACCTACTACCCCCAGCTGCCAGGACCTGGGGGGTGACGCCTGTCCTCACCTTCCACAGCATCAGCAACTGTGCCACTCATTTGGAACCTACTGTGTACTTCCTACAGTCGTTAGATTTAGATGGCAGGGCTGGTGGGGTGATATACACCCTGTTCTTTTAAGTTGATTGCCAGTTGCAGATGCTAAATTTGTTACCTCTTCTCTTCTCATTTCTCCACAGCATTTAAGTTTCTGGTGCAGGGTAGATAGACATCTAGTTAATGTTTGCAGATCATCTGATCATTCTTCCATCTCACAGAGAAAGTAAGGATTGGCTAGGCACGGCGGCTCACACCTATAATCCCGGCACGTTGGGAGGCCAAGGCAGGTGGATCACTTGAGATCAGGAGTTCAAGTCCAGCCTGGCCAATGTGGCAAAACCCCGTCTCTACTAAAAATACAAAAAATAATTTTAAAAAATTTTCTAGGTATGGTGACATGTGCCTGTAGTCCCAGCTAATCGGGAGGCTGAGGCAGGAGAATTGCTTGAACCCGGGAGGCGGAGGTTGCAGTGAGCCAAGGTCACGCCACTGCACTCCAGCCTGGGTAACAGAGCAAGACTCTTGTCTTTAAAAAAAATAAAAAAAAATAAATAAATAAATAAAAGAAAAAGGACTGAACTCAACAGTGTGAGTTCGGGTAGGCAAAATCGAAGGCATGAAATCCCAGGAGTTTCCACCCTCCAGTGTTGTAGGAATTTCGGAGGACTTAACAGGACACGGCTTCTTTAGCTGACTTGTTTATCAAGGTCAGGGCAATGCTATCTCCACTGAGAAGACTTCTGTTGTTCTGTTGTGTCCCCAACCCAAAGAATTTACTCTGTGCCATTCAAAAGATAGTTGGCCCACAACATCTTGTATTCTAGATCTGCTTACTAGTCGTGCTTTCTTCAGTAAGCCCCAGGGAGACAAGGGCTGATTCTCACATGTCATTTACAAGTTCATCCCACCATTATTCCTTGTGTATCAGACGTGGCTCTATCATGTCATATGCCAGTAATCACAGTGGGTCGAATGAATTGACCTGATCTGCTTTTGTCTCAGAGAAGCTTGCTAGGGTTTTGTGAAAAGAGAAAATGATTTATCTAGAAAGTATCCACAGACCCTTGAAAAAGCAAGAGAAACAAATGCTTGTGGTTTCCACCATTTCTGCCCCTTGTTTTATTTATTTATTTATTTATTTATTTATTTATTTATTTAGAGACAGAGTCTCTGTCGCCCAGGCTGGAGTGCACTGCTGCATATCGGCTCACTGCAATCTCCACCTCCCAGGTTTAAGCGATTCTCCAGCCTCAGTCTCGCGAGTAGCTGGGACTACAGGTGTGCACCACCGTGTCTGGCTAATTTTTGTATTTTTGGTAGAGATGGGGTTTCACCATGTTGGCCAGGCTGGTCTTGAACTCCTGACCTCAGGTGATCCACCTGCCTTGGCTTCCCAAAGTGCTGTGATTACAGGTGTTAGCCACCGCACCTGGCCTGCCCTTTCTTTTTCTCCATGTTGGCTCCCCTGTTCTCCCCCAGTGTGAGTGCTTAGCATTTCACCAGCTTTTCTTCCAAGGCAACATTTTCCCCTTCCCTGGACTTAGTGTGTGTTGAGCTAGAACACTGACTCACTGGAATCTAATTTCAGTCCTGCAAAGATTAATTTATCCTTTTTCAGGCTATGTACTCATTTAAACCAAAATTACCCGGCTACTAGCCTTCTTGATAGCAATTACGTCCAACGAAAGCAAACTACTGAGCTTCATGTATTGGTAATGGCCTTTCTTTATATATTTTTCCTTAGGGATAAAGTTGAATGGGGAAATTAGTCACATTAAGCTGGAAAAATAGTGAACAAAATACATATTTTATATTTTTTAAAAATATCCTCCTGCTACCAATTAAGGTCTTTATTAGAAACAGGTATTTTCACATTATGGGGGTTGTCTTTATATTAAACAGAGCAAACCCAAATGAATAGTTACTTAAGAGGATCTTTTTAATAAATACTCAAGTCCATTTTAATATCTAATAATAGTGGCTGCCTCAAGTATTCAAATTTTAGCATAACCAGCAGGAAAACTGTTTGATGTTTTAATTATGTCCCTGAAAATGCTGAATGGGTTATAAAAAGCAATTTGAAGAAAATAAAAAAAGGGATTTTTAAAAATTGTTAGTGTTTCGGGGAAAAAGACATTTTCCACATCCCATTAAAAACCTTTCTGCATTGTAAAAATACTATCTGCCGATAAACTGGGCCAAATAAGCAAAAAGGATTCGAATCTGTTAAGTGTTCACATTTGGGGGAAAAAAAAATCTGAAAAACTGAAGAAAAAAAAAAGACCTCAGAGGAACCATATCCTAAGGAGTGGGGGGCTATGGAAATTGAGCATGCCTTGAAAGAAAGGAAGAAAATCTTTTAATTATGTTTAAAATTAGCCAGAACCTTGTACTTGTCCCAGAGAGATTCCTGGGAGGGTTGGAACATTTCTGATGAACGGGCTGATGTAATCACTTCAAAAACCCCACCTGGAAGTCTGGACTTGGGAGGAGGCTGTGGGGACATTCCGGGGCTAGATCCTGCTGCCCCCAGGTCATCCTTCTGGGCAGGAATCAGGAAAGCTGTCCCTGAGGAGAGGGAAGCAATGAGAAAAGGAGCCATTTCCAAGGAATGGAACCAGATGTCCAAGCTACAGTGCTGTGAATGGGGCTCAGCAGAGGACAGGCACACATGAAACGGGGAGTGGGAAGACTGGATTCTGGGTTAACTCTTTCTCCTCTCAGTAGGTGGGGGCCTGGCCTCCAGATGACAGGAAAGCCACCTTCCTCATGGCCAGATACGAGGTACCATGAAGAACTCAGGGAGGTAATTCTACCCAAGAAAATGGGTCCTTTCCCTGCGTTAGCTGCCTGGTGGTGGTCCAGGCAGAGAACTCCACCTGGGCTGCAAATTAGAATTCCCTGGAGGGATTCGAATCACTTTCTTCTTTATTTAAACAATAACTTCATCCAAGCTGCATTCCTGACCAATAACCTAGCATCTTGGAGGTGGAACCTAGGCATCAATATTTTTAAAAAAATCCCCAGATAGGCTGGGCAAGGTGGCTCGCTCTTGTAATCCCAGCACTTTGGGAGGCCGAGGTGGGTGGATCACTTGAGGTCAAGAGTTCGAGACCAGCCTGGCCAACATGGTGAAACCCTGTCTCTACTAAAAATACAAAAATTAGCCAGGCGTGGTGGCAGATGCCTGTGGTCCCAGCTACTCGGGAGGCTGAGACAGGAGAATTGCTTGAATCCAGGAGGCAGACTTTGCCGTGAGTGGAGATCACACCACTGTACTCCAGCCTGGGCAACACAGTGAGATCCTGTCTCAAACAAAAACAAAAAACAAAAACAACTCCCCAGATGATGTGCAGCCAAGTTATAAAACCAGTGTTGATGTGTCCCACATTTGAGAATCACTAGCGGGGGCTTGTAAACTGTAGATCCTGATCCAGCAGGTCTGGGGCAGGGCCTGAGCTTCTGCCTTTCTGCACAAGCTTTCACATGATGCCGATATTGCTCAGTGGACCATGCTTTGAGTAGTAAGACACTGCAGTTTTCTGCCATTTGTGCTTCTTCGGATTTCTGCCTTTTAGACCAAATGATATATATATTAAATGATTAGGAGCTTAATGGTTCTCTTCAAAATAGGGCCTACTAGTCAAGTGATTTGTATTTACAGTGCAGGGACAGCTTTGTCTTAGGAGGTGTTTTATTCCATTTAGCTAGGTCATTATTGAATCAGGTACCCACCTGGCTTGTCACTGGATAGCAAGAAATGCCACCGTAGCTGGGCATGATGGCTCACACCTGTAATCCCAGCACTTTGGAAAGCCAAGGCAGGCAGATTGCTTGAGTCCAGGAGTTTGAGAGCAGCCTGGGCAACATGATGAAACCCTGTCTCTACAAAAAATACAAAAAATAAGCTGGGTGTGGTGGTGCGTGCCTGTAGTCCCAGCTACTGGAGAGGCTGAGGTGGGAGCATGGCTTGAAACCAGGAGGTTGAGGCCACAGTGAGCCAAGATCACGCCACTGCACTCTAGCCTGGGAGACAGAGTGAGATCCTGTCTCAAAAAAAATCCCCCTAAACGAAAAACAAAACAAAACAAAGAAATGCTATCATACTTGGCTTCAAAGATCTTGGTTTTGCCCGTGGTGTCTTCTTTGAAGTATATTTTTGTTGCGCTCTTCTGTTCAGAAAAGCAGCCTGTTTGTTTTATTTATTTATCAACACATATTGATAATGTCCCTACTATGTGCAGGCACTGTGTTGGGAGTGAGGAAAGACTAGCTGAGTAAGATTCAAACTTGAGTGTCACCCCCCAGCAGGCCTTGCACTTTCATGTAGCATAAACGTGTTGCTGATAAGCTCAGCTTCAATTCTGTCTCATTGTATCATTCTCATTTCTACCCAGAAATCTGAAATATTTACCTGCTTAAAACCCCTAAACATTTGGCTACTGGACCACGTGTACCCTGGAGATAAGATGGAACCAACAATGCTGAGTTCCTATTATGTGCCTAACACTGTAAGAGATTTATATGATGCTGTTCCTTTTGAGTTTTGCAGCAGCCCTGTGGGGTTGGTATCATACCCATTTTACAGATGAAGAAATAAGGAACAGATAAGAAACTTGCTCAAAATCATGTAGCTACGAAGTGGGCAGAATTAGCATTTACCATTATACCTTCTTTTTTTTCATTATAGTAAGTTGTCTTTCTGAAAAGAATAGTAGAAAGTTGAAAGAAGGTAAATGCTAGAAGTCACTTGAGAAGTAATTGTTGCAGCAATGATTACAACCCTCTTTTTTTTTTGCTGATGAGGTAATGGAGATGCAGTCTTAATAAATATTTGTTGAATGAACAAAGAAATGAGTGAATGAATTAAAGAAAGTCAAAGGTTAAACTTGTCTACTCCTACCTTTAAACAGAGCAGACATTACCCTTCCTAAATCCTCAGCTTCGTGAGCCTTCTAGATCATGAGAAACTCAAGATTTACTTTATTTAAATAGTAATTATTATTATGTCAATTATCATTGATAATGTTCCAGCATTATACTTTCTATGTGCCCAGTTTAGTACCACTTTATATATAGCATTTAACTTAATCTTTAGTATAATCTTTACAGATGAAAAAAACAATGTTTAGAGACGTTGTTTAAACTCACCCAGTGGCCCAGCTAGTAAATATCAGAGCAAGATTCAAGCTCAAGGTTTGGATTTCAAAGACCAAGCTCTTCCTACTTCACCACACTGCTCAGTGGGAAGCTTCCTTGGTGGCCTCTAAGGGTTTTCCGCTTTAAGGCATTTGAATTCTATAGCTGGTGCTGTTGGAGTCCCCATACATATCCCCTTGACCCTGCGTGAGGTCTCCAGCAGACAGCTCCCAGATACTCCAATGGCTCCTGACTGTGCTTGGCCAGATCACAGGGCAAGCCAGAAGTGCCAGGGAATGAATGCCCCAGAAGGACCCTCTCAATCAGTGATGGATAGGAATGGGTGGATAACTACGCCAGCTTCCTTGCCCCTCTAACAGACAATTCAGAAGCGACCTCCACAGTCTCTCAGGTCTGTTGTGAGATTGAGCCCAGCTGCCTGCAGACGTAGCCTGATCATTAGTCCGTTAGCACCCTCTTTATGGTTTCACTTTCTTTCTCCCTCTAGTGCTTTCTTGGCTCAACTCTCAAATAAACAACTTATACCTAGGTTCTGCTTTTGGGGAAACTCAAACTAAGAAAGGTACCACCTTCTCAACGCCCAGAACTTAGGGAGCTCCGCCATGATGCGGGTGGCCCAAGAATAAAAAATAGCTACGATTGAGTATCTGTTTCTGTTTTTGTCTTTTTTGATACAGGGTCTTGCTCTGTCACCCAGGCTGGAGTGCAGTGGCATAGTCATGGCTCACTGAAGCCTCAACCTGCCAGGCTCAAGTGATTCCTCTGCCTCAACCTCCCTAGTAACTGGAACTACAGACACACACCATCATGCCCTGCTAATTTTTAAAACTTTTTTCTTTTTTGTAAAGACAGGGTTTCTCTATGTTGCCCAGGCTGGTCTCAAACTCTTGGACTCCAGTGATCCTCCTACCTTGGCCCTCAGAGTGCTAGGATTACAGGTGTGAGCCACTGCACCCAGGCCAAGTATCTTCTTTAATGAAAGAAAAATTTTCCTTCTTTCACCTTGCTCCTTCAGAGGGAAGACTGCCTGGTGTGAAGAGTTGGTATTTAGGTGGTCATATTCTTTTGAAATGGTGAATGGAGTTCCCAAAGCCACATGACTTCTGCTGAAGTGGGGATTCCCTAGAGGATTTCAGCAGAGGGTGAGGCAAGGGTACCTGCATGTCTCTGCTCCTGGTGCCAACCATATGCCGTGGACTTCAGAGCCCAGGCAGGCAGGTATAGGCCTGTGCCTGCTCTAGTGCTCTTGAAGGCTTGAGTGGGGAGTGGGGATGCTCAGAAGGACCCATGAGTGAACAGGACCATGTCACCTTCTGGAACTTGGCAAGAAAGCCCTTTATGTCAACTGGGGGCTGGGGCAGGGAACAGCAGGACAAAGCACAAAGATAACTAACAGGGAGTTGAGAGATCTAGACCGAAACACTAGCTCTACCATGATTCTTTCATTCAACCCATGATGAGTAAGTGTCTGCTGTATGCAGGCTGGTGTGATATTGAAAACATTTAGCTGTCACTATCTGAGTGCTGTGCCACACATGAACCCTTTAATTACTGGACTATGGGGAGTCCAAAAGGTCCAGAGGAGGGGATGGGTTAGCTGGGGTACCATGGGGCACTGGGAAGGTTTGGGGCAGTGGCTAATTGCCAATGGATACAGAAACATTTCAATATCTTAACAACTGTCCCAGTCATACAGCCATGTAATGACTGAAAACATACCTGGTAATATGGTTTGGCTGTGGCCCCACACAAATTTCATCTGGAATTGTAGCTCCCACAATTCCCATGTGTCGTGGGAGTGACCCGGTAGAAGGTAATCGAATCATGGTGGTGAGTCTTTCTCATGCTGTTCTTGTGATAGTGAATAAGTCTCATGAGATCTGATGGTTTTTTTTTTTTTTTTTTTTGAGATGGAGTCTCGCTCTGTTGCCCAGGCTGGAGCGCAGTGGCATGGAGATCTGATGGTTTTATAAAGATCTGATGGTTTTACATGCTCTCTGTTGCCTACACCATGTAAGATGTGCCTTTTGCCTCTTCTGCCATGACTGTGAGGCCTCCCCAGCCATGTGGAACTGTGAGTCAATCAACTCCTCTCTTTCTCTCTCTTTTTTTTTTTTTTAAATAAATTATCCAGTCTTAGGTATGTCTTATTAGCAGCAAGAGAACAGGCTAATATACCTGGTATCTGGAACTATGCTAGGCGCTGGGAAGTAATCGTGAAACCAAGCCAACTTCATCCTTATTGCCTAGGGAAACAGACTCTGTTCACCCCTTCACACTAATAAGCATATGATTCTACACCAGATGAATGTTCTCCAGGAAAGAAGCTTTGCTCTGAAAGCATTAAGCACAGCAGCTTCACCCAGTGCTGGGGTCAGAGAAGACTTCCTTGAAGAACACAAACCAAAATCTGTAAGTGAATCGAGTGATGAGCAGGATGAGAACTTTCCAGAGAGGGAACAGCAATCTTGAAAAAGCCTGGAGGTGGAAGGGGACATGTTGTATTTGAAGAATGGACAGGTGGTCAGTGTGGCCTGAACAAGGAGAATGGGGGTGGGGAATGGACCAAGATGACTTAGGAGGCTCACACAGGGGCCAGGCCAGGCAGCACCTGCTGGACATCAGGATTTGGGCTTTATTGCTAGGGCCCTTGAAGAGTTTTAAATGGGGAGCAGCAACACTGTAAAGCCACTGCACCTGTGGTTTTTGAGGCTGGTTGGGGCTGGGGGCAATGGCAGATGATTGAGTGCAGTGAAGTGGTGAAGCAGAGGCCATGACAGCCTGCTCTAGTGGGTGGCCCAGGAAATGCAGAGGACATAGGAGGGGCAGATTGGGGATAGATTGGATGGGGTGGTGGTGGTGATGGTGCCTCTCAAGGGTGTGTCCTTGGTTTCCAGTTCCTTTAACAAGAGGGATGGTGGGTGGTGCCCTTCCCGAGCATTGGGACACTGAAGCAGGATTAGCTCTGTGTCTGTGCCACTTCCTCTCTGGGGCTGAGTTTCCTCAATTATATACAGAGAGATGGACTTTATGGCCTCCAAAAGGCCATTGTCCACATTCCTAGACAAGAACAATTAAACCTGCAGTAAAGGCTATCAAGGCTGGATGCGATGGTTCACGCCTGTAATCCCAGCCCTTCAGGAGGCCGAGGTGGGCGGATCACTTGAGGTCAGGAGTTTGTGGCCAGCCTGGCCAACATGGTAAAACCCCGTCTCTACCAGAAATACAAAAATTAGCCGGGAGTGGTGGCACGCCTGTAAACCCAGCTACTCTGGAGGCTGAGGCAGGAGAGTGGCTAGAACCTAGGAGGTGGAGTTTGCAGTGAGCCGAGATCATGCCACCAAAAGATACAGTTTTAGATTATGGTTACCTAAATATTGGAATATAAAAATCTTAGGTCTCCTTGTCCTGTCTCATCCCTGGAGCCAGATACAATGGAGATAGGTGTCTTAAGTGATATTTTTGATTTTCTCCAGTGAACTCCCGCTTCCGTGAGAGAAAGGGGTGGAATCCCACAGCCTGACATGATCTGATCATGTGACCCCATAGGGTCGCGGACCCTCTCTGGTTCTCAGTGTCCTTGTTTCTAGGGGAAGGGTATTGGACCAGGATGACCCTGGGGTCCTCTGTGGTGCCTGCATTCTATGACATACCATTCATGGTATTATCCCGTGACAGTGCTCATTTGAGCATTCTAGGGGCCTTGTAGACGTCTAGGAAGGGTCGGACCGTTTCACCTGGCAGGCTGGGAGATCACTCAGGATGCTTTGCTATCAGGTACACCAGAAAGGGGAGGGCTACCTTGGGCCTGGGTCAGAGCATGTTTGTGGGAGGCTGGCTGGGAAGCTTACTTGTCCTCGGGTTTTGAGGGAATACCTGCCAGGTCTTTGGAGAATTTGAGAAAGGAAGCTCAGTCCAGGCTGACTGTAAGGGGGAAGGGGAGTCAGGTCCGGACTCCCAGGAACCCAGATATCCTTTGTCCTCACCAGGGAGGGACTTTTATTTTTTAAACCAAAGCCTGGGTTCTGCAGCAATGTCTCAGAAGATGTGCTGTGGCAAGGCCGAGGTGGGGCCTCTCCCCCTTCTCTTCTTGTTGTTTAGTGTACAAATCCATTAGCATTGCTTTTTCTTGAGCATCCAAGATGTTACAGCCTATCACTCAAGTCATTCACATGGCCTTTCAGCCTTTCTTTAGAAGACAATTGTGTCTTCAGTCAAAGACCTCTTGACAAGAGAAAATGGAAACCTGGGAGGGCATAATGCAGCCAAGTGCTTGCTGTACACCTGCAGAATGTGACTCCGTGGGCCATTACTTCCCAAATTGTTGTGCTGAAAGATTTCTCTTGTTTACATCTCTTTATGCCCCAGCATTTAACCTTGGGGCTCCGAAGACTGTCTCTCCTTCCTGCATCTTACCATGGCAATTATTTCCTTTGTGGCCTTCATTTCATGTAATTATCTTGGGGCAGTCATCATGCAAGCATTTACTTAGCTTCACTGAGGGGCGGAGACTTCTGCCTCGAATTTCCTCTACTCTGGAACTTGCTTTAGGTCATTTACTGATTCTAATCTTTTGGGCTTTTTTCAGGGGCTGTGCCCCCAAAAATGAAATGGAGAAAGTCTATGTATAAAACCCTAACAAAAAGGAAGGTATTAAAAATGACAGTGATTCGTGATCTCATATCAGAGTGCCCATGTCGATAAAATGGACACAGACATGTTAGAAAAAGTCGTAGTAGTCGACATGGTGATGATGCATTGGTGGTTTCCAGCCAGTGAGGGTAAGTTTTTTGTAAAAAATCAAGTTTATGATGGAAAATTTCAAATGTATATAAAAATAGGATATTTCTGGCAGGAATGTAAAACGGCACAGCTACTTTGGAAAACAGTTTGGCAGTTTCTCTTTTTTTTTTTTTTTTTTTTTTTTGAGACAGAGTTTCGCTCTGTCGCCCAGGCTGGAGTGCCATGGCGCCATCTCGGCTCACTGCAAGCTCTGCCTCCAGGGTTCACACCATTCTCCTGCCTCAGCCTCCGGAGTAGCTGGGACTACAGGTGCCTGACACCACGCCCGGCTAATTTTTTTGTATTTTTAGTAGAGACGGGGTTTCACTGTGTTAGCCAGGATGGTCTCGATTTCCTGACCTCGTGATCCCCCGGCCTCGGCCTCCCAAAGTGCTGGGATTATAGGCAATTTCTTAAAGGGTTAAACATGGAGTTACCATATGATCCAGCAATTTCATTCCTAGATGTATGATTGTAGATTTTCAAGAGAAATGAAAACGTGTCCACACAAAAACTTGTACACAAGTTCACACCAGCATTATTCATGGTAGCTTCAAAGTGGAAATAACCTAAATGTTTATCAGTGGATAAACTGAGAAATAAAATGTGGTATATCGATATAATAGATAATTATATGGCAATAAAAAGAAATGTGTTGATACATGCTACAATATGGATATACCTTGAAAGCATGATACTAAGTGAAAGAAGCTAGTCACAAAAGACCATAAATTGCAGGATTCCATTTCTGTGAAACGCTCAAGATAGGCAAATCCATAGAGACAGAAAGTAGATGAGTGATTTCCTAGGGCTGGCAGTGGAGGTAGGGTGGAATTGGGAGGTTATGGCTAAGGGGCATTTCTCTTTCAGGTAATGAAAATGTTATGAAATTGGCAGTGATAATGGATACACAACTCTGAATATACTAAAAGTCATTGAGTTGTATATTTTAAATGGATGAGTTGTATGGTAAATTGTACCTCGATAAAACTTTGAAAAAAATGGAATAAAAATGGAACAGTACAGCGAAGCCTGTGTACCCATTTCCCAGCTTCAATAATTACCAGCTTGGAGCTGATCTTGTGCCATTCGTGTTTTCACCCTTTTCCTCTCAGACATTAATATCCCATCTGTAAGTATTTCAGTGTGGACCTCTAAAAGATAAAGGGTCTTTAAAAATTATATCCTCAAAACCATTATCACACCTAAAATTTTAACAATAATTTCTTAATATCATCAAATATCCAGTGTCCAAATTTCCACCTGTCTTATCTGTTTTGTTGTTGTTGTTGAGACAGAGTCTCACTCTGTTTCCCAAGCTGGAGTGTTGTAGGACGATTTCGGCTCACTGCAAACTCTGCCTTCTGGGTTCAAGCAATTCTCCTGCCTCTCAGCCTTCCCAGTAGCTGGGATTACAGGTGTGCGCCACCCACCCACAGCTAATTTTTGTATTTTTAGTGGAAATGGGGTTTCACCATGTTGGCCAGGCTTGTCTCGAACTCCTGACCTTAAGTGATCCACCAACCTCAGCCTCCCAAACTGCTGGGATTACAGGCATGAGCCACTGTGCATGGCCCCACCTGTTTTTTCTTTTCTTTTTTTTTTTTTTTACAGTTGTTTGAACTAGGACTCAAAAAGTCTACACATTGCAAATGGTTGAAATGTTTCTAAGTATCTTTTAATTTATAGAGTCTCACTCTTATTTCTCCTCCCTTACAATTAATCTATTCCAAAAACAAAGTCATTTGTCCCATGGAGCTCCCCACAGTATGAACTTTGTTGGTTGCATCCCCATGGTGAAGTTTGACATGCTCCTCTATCCTCCAAATCTCTTATAAGTTAGTCATTCCACCTGGGGGCCTGGATCAGCTTCCTAGTTGGTTTTGTGTCCTTTCATCAGGAGGCACAATATGTCTGGTAGTCTGTCTCTGAGACATCTACTGGGATAGTAAGATTTTTTAAAAAAGAGCACAAAACAGATATGATTCCTTCCCCATATGCTAATTGCAGCTGCTGCTTTGTCTTACTTCCCTGCACTCATCAGAAACTTGTCTCATCCTGAGACAGGGAGTCCTGTGCTTTGGGAAAGGAGCACAGGGGGCTGGGAGGCACTTGCCTAGAGCTTCCCCAAACCACACTGCCTTACCCCACTGCACGGTGAGAGGAAACCAAACTGCACAGTGCAGGGGTCGGAATGGCAGAGAGTGCCTGGCTCTCTCCGCTTTCACCTAACGCCTGGGCCGCTGGCCCATTTGCTTCTTCAAGCACATCACCTGCTTACACACCTCTGCACTTTTACTGGTGCTGCTCTCTGCCTTGTTCATTTATTCACCAGATATTTATTGAACACCTATTGTGTGCCCAGTACCATGCAAGGAACTAATGACAGAATAAACAAGAGACTGTCTCTTGAACCCTTGAGAAGTTCCCACTCTGGTGAGGGTGATAATTATGAAATTCCTCCCGATGCAGCTCAACTGTTACCTCCTGTGTGAGGTCTTCTCCTTCCTCCCTCCCACTCCTCCTGCAGAACTGATCATTTTCTTTGTGTGCGCCCTCTGCCCCAGCTGCTGATCTAGTGCTCATTACACATAGAGAGAGTCAGGAGCGTGGATATTTATGTTGACTAAATGACTATGGACTCCATTGGGAAGAATCTATATCCCATTAACATTGCATTTTGTTTCTGTAACTTACTAGCTGTGTGATCTGGGGCAAGTTACTTAATTTCTCTGACCTCAGTTGCCTTATCTGTAATATGGGGCTAACCCCAGGACCTACCTCCAAGGAATGTATTGAAGATTGATAGGATTTTGCATGCACAGCTTTTAGCTACCTTTATTATCATCTTTGAGTTTAATGTATTCCTTTTCACTCACTAAGTATTTGTTGAATCACTGATCAATGAACAGATAGGATGTAATCTTTATTTTAAGCAATTAACAAACTAGTAAATAAGATACGTGTGAAAAAATAGTTAATAAGGTAATGAGGTATGGTAAAAGGACTTTGGGTCAGTAGATAGAAAAGTGAAAGATGCTAAGCTTCAACAGTTGTCCCCTAGAGAAGTAGTTCTCAACCGAGGGTGATTGTGTTCTTTCCAGAAAACATTTGGTGTTGTCTGGGGACATTTTGTTTGCCATAGTTTGGGGAGGTGCTAGTGGTATCTGGTGAGTAGAGAGAGCTGCTGCTGCTAAACATACTACAATGCACAGGAGAGTGCCTTCTGCAGCTCCTGCTCCAACCTAAGAATTATCTAGACCAAAATGTCAATAGTTCTGGAGTTGGGAAACACTGTTCTAGAGCCTTCCTATGCAAAGTACAGTTCAAAGTCCAGCAGCATCAGCATCACCTGAGAGCTTGTTAGAAATGCAGATCCCAAGCCGTAGCCCAGACCTACTGAATCTGCACTTTAGCCAGATCACCATGTGATGTGTGTGCACACTGAAGTTTGGGAAGCAGTGCTCTGGAATAGTACTTCTCAACCTTGAATGCTTATTGAAATTACTGGGGTGGGAGGGAGCTGGTCATGGTGTTAAAACTCCTAATGCCCAGGCCACACACCGTACTGGTGAAATAAAAATACCCGGGGTAGAACCTAGGCATAAGTAATTTTCAAATCTCCCCAAGTGATTCCAATAGGCAGCCAGGGTTGAGAATCACTGATCTGAGCCCACAGATCAGTCTGATGGAGTGGAGAGACTTGTGAGTAGATCACAGGGCATGGTAGTAGCCTTCTCTGGAAGACAGAGCCCAGAGGGAAGATATTAACAGGGACCAGTTTGTTGAGAGCTGTGGTTGCCCAGAGGATCCACTAAGAGAGTTTGACCTTGGGCAAGTCATTCCCCACCCCTACCCCTGATTAAATCCCCAGGGTTGTCTTAGTTTCATTGTATGTAAGAAGATCTTCCAGGGGCATTCCACCTCAAACCTTCTGAGTAGAATATAGGATGGCTTATTAAGGGTTTGATGAGCAAATTAACAAATAAATGATCTTGTTTCTTCTAAGGAAGAAACCAGTGGTATAGACGACAGATGCTCTAGGAGATACAGAGCAAGGAGTCACTCATCAGTGAGAGCTCTGTAGAAAAAATAGGATTTTAGCAGGGCTCTGGGGCCAACCCACCAACAGAGGAAGAACACACATCTGTTTCCTTTTGTTTCTGTTTTGGGAAGGGGCCTACTTAGGCTCGGTGTCTCCAAGGAGATGCATCAATCCTATACTTGCCCCACTTGGATTTATAATTAACACAGGTCTTTATTTCAGCACAGCTGTAGATCATTAGCAACCATTTTTAAAGCTCAGCAGGTAGGGGCTTCTCCCCCTTATGGAGTCGGAGGAAAAAAGTTCCAGAACTTTCCACAGCTTCTGCCTCCTGGTGCTCTCCATGGAGTAAGAGCCTGGTTCTTTCTCTACCCTCTGCACATTAAAGCCCTTCACTTCTTAAAACACATGATGGTTTTAAACGCCAGAATAAAGGGTTGGAAATGGACTTAACCTCATCAAACACTTCCATATCTGATCTTACCTTCCTAGCTGCCGATCACGGGCAACATGAAAGGGTTCCATTTGCAGGCTGATTTTCAGCGTGTTTTTCTGCCTCAAAGTTTTGCCTGTTATGGCATGTGGAGGAGCAGGATGGAAATGTGGTGGGTGCTTGGTGGGAGATGGCCCTGCTCCTAGGATCTGGGGAGCTAGAGAGGTGAAAAATGTCGCCTGGCCCTGGGTGGAGGATTTTTGCCAGCTTCCTTGGGAAAGCTATATTCTGCAATGAGCTGAGTTGGAGGAAGATGTTTTCTTTTATTGGAGATCCACTATCTAAAACTCCTTTTTATATTTGGGGAATTCTCCACTCTATGAGTCTTGGAGGAGAGGAGAAGTGGAAAGGGCAGTACCCACTTTCTCAGCCCTTCTGGTAGTGAGGTCTTGGGCACATGACCTGGTTTCAGTTCATCAGACTCACCTGACTAGGGAAAGCCCATCGGAAACTATAGGGTACTGTTGCAAAGTAATAGCTGCTCCACCACTCCATCCCTTCCTTTCCCTCTTTCCTCTCCATTCCCCAGGGTAGCCATAGTGTTGGTTTTCACCTCCAGGTGTCACCTGGAGCTGGTCTTGCATCCCTTGTCTCAGGGGATCCAGTCTGGCACAAGACCCAGAGACATCAAGAACTTAAGGCGAGGTAAGGCTTGAATTGCAATTTGGAAATCAGAGGCCCTGCTCGGGAAAGATAGTACAGGCACGTCCCAGGCAGCACTGGGATGAGGGTGAGGAGAGCAATGATGAAGTGTGACTTTTATCCCATAAGCAATGGGAAGCCATGGGAAGGTTTTAAGTGGGAGGGGTTTGTGAGTGTGGATGTGAGATTTTATGATCAAATCTGAATTTTTAGAACATCCCTGGTTTCTGTAGGAGAATGGATACATGGAAGCAGGAGGGCCAGGGCAGTCACTTAAGTGAACAATGAGGTCTCTGGACCAGTGTGGCAGCCCCCACCTCTCCTGGGTGCCTTCCTTCAGAGCCTGTATCCAGACCCTTTGTTCAGACTCTCAGTTCCCACTGACACTCCAGGGCATGCATTTATCAGAGATGGAAGCCCTAACCCAGAGGCTGGGCCCTGGGAGAGGATTTGAGCCCTTGGCAGGTTGGTGGGGGAGATTTTGTGGATGAAGACCCAGTCTAACTTGGTATTGCAGGAACAAATTAACAAAAATATCATCTGGCAAAATATTGTACTTAGAGAATTCTAAGGTCATCCCCTGAGAGGGGCTTTGAGTGTCTTTGAGCCTGGATGACCCTGGGAGGCTTGGCTCTCCCATGCCACATCCCACAAGTAATTGCTAAATGTGAACGTGTTTGATGACAGAAGCTTCGCTGTTCCCCCAGACTTCAATTTCATCTTGGGCAATTCCCATGGAATTTCTCCTTTCTCTGCTACTCTCCTGTGCTTGTCCTCACTGTATAGCCCTACCCCTTGTGTAGGTCTGTCTGTGGATCTGGGGGCTAAGCCTTTTTGGTGGTGGGGGCTGGCCTCCCTTAGGGTCTCTGGGTCCTGGGATAGAGAAAAGCCAACCCCACTGTTGGGTGAGATGTAGCCACCTGCTGCCGGGTCTAGGAGGAGGTCAAGTTGCTGGGCATTGTTCTCTGCTTCCGAGTAGACCTTCCTGTGGTGCTCAGCCCCTCTTCTTCCAGGAGAAAGGACCAGCCAGAGTGAATCTGAAACAGAGAAGAGGGTGGATGGAAGTGACCTTGGGCTGGAACCTCCCCCATGGGAAGCCATCAGCCCATCAAATCACCTTTCTTTTGGGCTCAGGCTTTGATCTCCTCCCAAATCCAGGTCAAAGCGAGGCCTTGGGCATCTTTTCCGGAAAGCTGTCAATGATGCACCTTTCTCTGTGTCCCCAGGCCTCTGGCCAGCACTGGGTCCTCCTGGGCCCTCCCGCTCCTACAGCATGACAGGGAGCTGCCCGCTGGCACACGGGCCAAGCAATTAAGAAACTGCATTTTTCTCCTCTTCGCTTCCCTAATTGTTATTTTTGTCCCTGCTTTCAAACCGTCCCCGGTTTTTATTTCATCTTGCCCCAGTGCGGTGCGCCCGGCAGAAAAAGCCAGCCCGCTCAGTGGGAGGCAATTTTCCCAGCGTGTCCGGCCATAATTCCAACACGACCGCTTTGTACATATAATTATAAAACCAGGGGCCACCAAAGTGCACCTATAGAGCAGAGTCTTGACTGTTCTTGGTTCTGTTTTAATTATTAAGCCTTAAAGCAAAAACTAGGTTTCAAAGAAAACTTTCTGTACAGCCCTCAATAGAGTTAAAGGAGGAACATTTTAAGCTGATGAGCTGACACTTGTAGAAGCAAATATATTAAATAAATCATGATTCGTTTTGGAGGCAAAGTCTGACTTACATCAACTCTGGAAAAAATGGATCTTAATGAGTGACAGTTGGGTGTTTTCTGTCACTTCCTGAGGTAATGGCCGCAAGCTGACATTGCTCAGTGGGTGTCTCATACTTCTGAACAAAAGTTTTTTGGAGTGAGATAGACAAGGTAGAAATCCCAAGGTGACTAGGAGGAATGTCTAATGAGTGGAAAGACATATTTACTGGCAGTCTGTATGTAAGCTGTGACAGTTGACAGGACTTGATTGTAACAAATATAGTTGATGAAGAAAAGGCTGACAGAGAGGGGGCCGTCGTGGGGGGAGAGAGTCAAAAGCCCTGCCTTGGCTGAACCCTGTTAATGGTAAGTTGGATACAAAGCTCAGTCATGAAAGGGAGCTGGGATCTGGCACTGATGTCTAAGCACAGAAATGTGTCGAGCTTGCAGGAGGTCGTAAGAGGTTCAGGCTTGTTGACCTTTTTGCCCATGACTTTAGAAGCTGGTGTTTCTGGTAGCATCTGGGGCCAGAAGATGACCCCCACTCTAGGAACGTAGGGGACTTTGGGGCCCGGGATATCCGTGTCTGGGGCATGGACAGGGCCTTTGTCTTTAATTCATGGAAGGCTCACCTGGGTAGCTACCATGACCAAGAGTCACTGGGCTCTGGCCAGTTGACCCCAGTGGGCCACCTGTAAGGCACACTCGAGGTGGGAGGGAGATTGGACAAGAAAACCTTTCTGGAATCTTCCATTCTTGTGTTTTCCTGACCCCCTTCATTCTACTACTCTCGTCAACCTCCCCCCTGCGCAATTTCTCCTCTGTCCCCCACTTCCACCCTCTCCCCAGCACAAAAGGAGTGATTGGCCTGGAAAAGGCAGAGCTGACTGGCATATTAAATCATGACACTTTGTAACTGACTGGTCAGGGCTTCAACAATCGGCTTGCCAATGAGCTCTGCACTTCTTCCCCCAGGCAAATGTCACACTGAAACTAAACAGGATCTTTTTTCATCCTACATGCTGTTTTCTATGCCACATATTATTTTATAGTTGAAAATAGGCTAACTCTTTAAAATGCACAGAGCCTGCTGTACTTTTATCATGGGCTTATTTTGGAGGAGAGGCTGACTGAGGAGGGGTGAGGGGTAGCGGAAAGAATGTGTCGACTGGTGATGAGAGTTTGACCAACATCTTGACCTTGCCTTGTTTGAATGAATGAATGAATAAATGAAGGTAAAGAAATAGACATTTTTAAAGATGGAAAGAGAGATGGATGGAAGTGATTAGAGCATGGGAGGCTAATGAGCCGTCCACATCAGAAGTTGAATTCTTTTCCTGTGCATCCTTATCAGCACCTTGACTTGTCATAATCACCATCTTTCCTATTTTGATTGGCCAGGGCAAGTATTCCTTACCTCTGTGTTGATTTTACATCTGCTCTGTGATTTGGAAAATGGGATCCATTTCTGTTAATTCCTCAGATCTCAAGTAAAGTATCTGTTTCCTGACTTTGATATTGCTCCAATTAGAAAACCCTTAGCAGTCGTCTTGGCTAACATGACCCCACTTTCTCCAGGTTGGTTCATGTGAACTCCATTCATGGCCTTGGAAGGAGAGCTTGGGTAAGACTAAGCTAAATGGAGCCCTTCACTGGCGATGAGGTGTTGCCCAGCTCAGTGTCAAGGACATTGGTTGACTTCAGCTCAGTGGGTCACTACTTCCCACAATTCCTAGTGATGCCTGAAAATGTTCCCTACATGGCTCAGCCACTTGGGGTGGTAGAGGAATAAGGGATTATGACTTACCCAGAAGTTAGGGCTTCTTAATAACAGGGCAACCATTTTTAGAATAAGATTTGGGGGTGAGGGGGAGGTGTGGATTGAGTAGAGAGGGCCTTGTAGCTCAGGAAAGAGGATGCATTTGGTTTGAGATGAGGCAGTTATGATTTGGGAAGGAATGGAAGGCAGTGGTTTCTCTCTTCTACCCCAGAATCATAGGTCTATTATTATATAGTTTTACTTTTTTTCACTTGAGCAAGTAACTTTTTCTTTCTGAGCTTCAATGTCCTCATCTATAGAATAAAGTCATTCATTAGTCTAGATGAACTTGGATGTGACTTCCTGCTCAAAATCTTTCAGATTTCATTACCCACCATAGCATGAAGGTTAACAATGAGAAGAGAGAAGAGAAGACGAGCTTTTCATTAAACACTCAGAGGTCATACCTTTATGTCCAGGGCTCTCTGATAGAAGGACGGTTTGGGACTCCTAAGCTATGAGACCTGGCCTCAAACATTTTTAAGGAGGAGCTCCCAACATTGTCCAACCAGAGTCAAGACTGCCTGGGTATGGCTCCCCACAGCAAATGGCCCTCCGGACTGATGTGTTTCCTTTGCTTATGGATGGTGCCAGGCAGGCCTGAGAGACCCCTGGTGAGAAGGCTTGAAGGGGAGTTGCCTTCTGGAGCTGTAGGTGGAGTCTCCAGGATGGGGCATGACCCACTTTCCTGCTGTAGAAAATACCTCAATACTGCTCCATGTAAGAGGCAGAGAACTCTGGGAGGGCCTGGCCAACTGGGTTCAGTCTTATCTGGTTTAACAATAGGAAGGGGAAGACTTTTCTCAAAGCTTCTCCGGCTCCTGGATATTTTTCCATTCCTTCCAAAAATTGTTTTCATGTGCGGATCCCCAGCCCACTCTTCCAAATTCACCATGCATCATCTCCAGTGCTGGGGCAGGCTTGAGTTCTGACTTCACCTTGGCTGAGAACCAGCTGTGCAGAGAAGTCATGGAACCTTCCCTAGGTCTCAGCTTTCTCTGTGTAAAATGAAGGAAATGAACAAAATCAGTCATATTTAACTTTTAGTGGTCACTTTTAAAAAGTGACTTTCCATCCCCAAATAAACCCTCTCCTAGAACCCCAGTACATATATCAGACAAACTTGTAGTTTGATTGAAGCTGTGACTGAAATGGGGCTGGGACCCCATCAGTGACTCCAGGCTGTGCCTCTGCAGCCCCCGTAGCTCATAATGGGGATATCACAGGTCTGGATAGCCAAGGCCCCTCTTGGCCCACCCCTCCTACCGCATCTGAGCTCCTGTCACCATCTGCCTGAACTCATTCTGAGCGAAAGAGAATTCATGGGATCAGCAGGCAGAAAGCGATTTTCCAGGGAGCTGAGGAGTCTGCAGTGGGCTGGAGCACAGGGGGGTTTTTTCATTCCTTGAAGCCTTACATTACTGACTGGGGAAGGAACCACATTTGTGCTTTAATTCCAGATAAGCACATTCTAGCCACTCCGGCTGCATGATGGTTTCCCCCTCCAGCACCCCCATCCTGATGTGTGGAGAAGGAATAGCACCTGCTAGAATTAACTCTTCCATCTCCAGGCCTTTAGTTTTTTTTCAGGAAGAGGCAGCAGAGAGGAAGAGCCAGACAAGAGGCTGTAGTCTTCTGAAAACCCTCAATACTGGGGAAAGCACCCCTTGTTTTAGAAGGCAGAGGTATTGTCACCAACACAATTCATCTAGGTGCAACATCTAGGGAACGCCGGAGTTGGAAGATTTCTAGCAAGAGTTGCCCTCCACAAACAATCTGATTCCTCTTTGGAAATATTGGTGGCTGTGACTATGGGAGTAAGTTGGCTCAAAAACATGAGGCCTCACTCGGTTCCTTCCACTGAATGAGAGGGACGCCAGCAAGTGGCTTTAATGATATTGCAGAGAGCTAAACCGCGCTGAATGCTTACCAAGGACTTACAATGAAGCCTCGTGCGAAGGGCTTCACAGGGTTTATCTCACTCAGTGCTCACAGCAACCCTGCGAGATGCATCTCTTCCTGTCTCTTTTTTAGAGGAGGAAACCAAGACCTGAGAAGGCTAAGAAAACTGCTCATGATCATATCTATAGTTAGAAATGGAGCCAAAACTCAAACTGGGGCTTTGCAACTCTCTGGCAATCCCATCTACTGTCCTGAGTCGACTGTCATGTCTTCAATCCAACCACAGGCCAAGGAGATGGGCTGTGATGGATTTCTGTCCTGCTGGGACACTTGCTAGCTGTGCCAGCCTGGGGACAATAATTCCTGCCGCATGGGGTTGTTCTAAGGACACATGAGACACTGAGCACCCACCTGCAGTGCACACTAGTTCCCTGAAAATAACAGAGCTGGACATTGGGGGTACTGACTATGCATCAGGCACGCGTGGCTCAAGTGTTCCATACACGTTATTTCATGTAAAGCTCACGATGATTCTATGAGTTACTCATTTTATCTCCATTTTCCTGATGAGAAAAGCAGCACAGAGAGGTTAGGAAATTTACCTGAAATCACACAGCCAGCAGCAGACGTAGATATGAGAGTGGGCAGTCTGCCTGCAGAGCCTGCCCCCACAACACTGTGTTCTATTGCTTTCTCCTTTTTCATTAATCAGCTCAACACATATTTAGGGGATGTTTACTATGTCCAGCACTGTGCTGGGCACTGAGGCAACAACGGTGAACAAAAACACAAACATGGTTTCTGCTCCCTTAGAACTTATATTCCAGAGAGAGACAGACAGTAATCAAATATGTGTAAATATATAATAAATGTAGAATTGCAACTGAAGAAAGATTTATGGACAAGTGCTGTGATGCTCTAAGAGCCTATGATAGGGGACTTGACTTAGTTGCGGAGGACAGGAAGTACTTCCTGGAGGAAGTGGCAATTTATCAGTGGTGAGGAGGGGTCTGGGCATGTAGGAGCATTCCACGCAGAGAGAACTAGACTTTCGAGGGCCTCTGGTGGGAGGGAGCTTGGGAAGGTGTGCAGAGCATAGTGAGGGGAACAGGAGGCAGGGTGTGCAGGGCCCTGTGAAAAATGAAAATGTGGGCTCTTAAAACAATTATTAAGAATTTCAGGACAATAAGAGCAGGAACCTTCAGAGTGTGTGTGTTCTTGGGGGTCTTGTTGGTTGCACAATTCACATGTCCTGTGAAGCCAGTCCAGGTGGAAAAAAGGCTGGGGAGGGAGTAGGGCAGATCATAGAACCCCCAAGTCCACCTCCAGGATACCCAGTCGGTATTCTGAGAGCAATGGAAGCCACTGAAGACCTCAGCTGTGGGTGGGGCCCGCTCAGCTCTGTCTCTAGAGGGACCCTCTGGCTGCTGGGTAGGAAAGTGTTTGCAGGGGACTGGGTGGGTGAGCTCATAGCAAGCAGGAAAAGAGCCAAGTACCTGGGGAGGTTCTCTACCTCCCCAGGCCTGGCCTGGTTTTCTCCTCCACGGGAAAGGAGAGTGCCGCCCACTCCCTTGATGACCAGAATGCGTGGGCAGATATCTGGGCCGTGGAGCCTTTTCATGGCCGATGTGCACGGACCTGGCACAAAAGCTCCCCGATCATTTCCTACTGACCTCCCGAAGGCTGATAGATGAGCGTGACTCCCACCAACGTCCAAAGCCAAGGGCACAGGGGCAGCTTGTGAGTGGGAGTTTTGAAGAGCTCTTTTTTTTAAAAGAAAGACCCCAGAGCTGAGGACATTGAGAGCTGAACCCCTGAGCCTTTCGCCTTCGTGTTCAATTTCAATGCGAGATGGCTGCCCCTGTGCACATATATATATATATATATATATATATATATATACATGATAAAGCAAAACCAACCAGAAATGTCTCTTCTCTGAGCCACAGAGAACTTTTCTGAACACCAAAATCAATGGCTTTCCCCCCCATCCTGGTGTGTTGTATGCAGACAGACATTTTACTGTAACAATTATAATAGCTCAGTTGGAAATTACCGTCTGGTTAGGCAGCTGAACCCATGCCTGGATCCAGCTTCAAACGCAGGTATCAGGGGCAAATTAGCACCGACATCAAGTTTTGGATTTTATAAAAAGTGCTAGGTTGGGAGAAGAGTAGTGTAATTGTTCCCGTAGCTGAGGGTGAAGGTTAATACCTGGGGCCTTGGCTGCCTGTGTCCGGGGCTCTCTTACACCTCACAGTGCACTCTCTGTAGACTGCCAAGCACACTGAAGCTCATTATATTTTCGATCTTCATTGAATTCTCCCAGAACACCCATCCTGTCTTTGATTGCTATCAAGAAGGAACAGCCATGATTCCCAGAATATCGGAGACATGTCCTTTCCCTTCCCCATGCTCCCCTCACTCAGAGGGAGGCACCTGTCTCTGCCCAGGGGTCTCTGGGACTTGATGGCCAAAGACTCTATTGTCTTGAGGGACCTCTCTGTTTAGGTTAATTACACAGATGACAAGGCATTGATGCCTCCTCTCCAGGATGGTTGGCAAACTTGACTAGATTCAAAATGAACCTCTTTGATTCCATCTGCAAAATTAGATCAGATTTGATAAAGTAAAGATGTACCCTTTGAAGTATTCCCCATCAACATAAGTGCTAAGAACACTTGAGTGAAGGAATTTGAGCAGTTTTGAAAGCAGCAGCATAGGAACTTCAATGAGGATTGCAGCTAAGGGCATGCCCAGAAGGCACGGGACTAACTGCATCTATCCTGCAGGCAATAAGCAATTGCTAAAGATTCCAGACTTCTCAAAGTTCAGAGTTCAACGTGGAAAAACTTTGTTGAACTTGTGATAGGCTGGGCTCTGTGGTTTGCATTCTGTTTTCAGCGGCTCTTAGGGTCCCAGCAGTTTTTCTGTTTCTGAGCTCTGTCTCCGCACCACAGGAACAAGGCTGTTTCTTTCTCTTTAACTACCATGTCGAGGTATGAATTAAATTCTCAGCTGCTTTCCTGGGGTATGGTCCCTCCAGAGCTACAGGACAGGACATCAGCAGGTGAAAAGTGTCTGTTTATCCAAATGAAAGGCAAAAGATCTGTGTCAAAGCCCCGCTCTGTCACCACCTAGCTGTGTGTCCTTGATGGAGTCTTTTAGTGTGCCCGAGTCTCAGCTTCCTCATCTCTCCAATGTCCCACGACAGCCACAAGTTACTGAGTCCCTTCTAAGTGTCAATCAAATCCCTAACTTGCAATCGAACTATGCCCAAATTCGGTTATTGGGCCCCTTCTCCACACTGGAGCCCACACTTGGTGCCAGGGAGGAGATGCTAAATTAATCACTGCATGGTCCCTCTAGGTCTAGCAGGGCACAGAGAGACCTAAACTAAGGCTGTAATAGAAAGTGTCGACTGTGGCGACAGGTGCACGTATGAAGTGCCATGGGAACTCAGAGGAAGGAGCAATTAGCTCTGCCGGAGGGAGCCAAGGAGAGGCGCAGAGGTGAGAGGTGAGGGGTGAGGACTTGATTTGATGAGCCAATGAACAGGAAAGCATTTTGCAATTTGTGGAGAGTTATAAAAGGAAAGCTTTTATTCTGATATTAAGTAACATGAAACAGCTTGCAATTTGGGTTATTTTCTCTTAGCTTGGAATGGATTGATGGTAACTTGGGAAACTCTTTAGCTTCAAAGGTATAAAGGGATGCTGTGAGAGTTTGAATCCAATAATCAATGCTAAGGGGAAATATTTTTATTAAAAAAATTAAAGTTTGTGAGCATTAGTCCAGTGGGAGGGTTCTCAGACCTGAAGTGCTGCTGTTTTGGGTAGTTTAGATACCCAGACGTGGGTGGGGCCCCTGTGCTGTGACCCTGAGGTCTTCACCTGTCTTGAAGGGAGCTGGAGGTTCAGATGTTGGTTCATACTGTTGGGAAATCCAGGAAGGTCCAATAAATACAGTCGTGGTTTTTTTTTTTTTTTTTTTTTTTTTTTTTTTTCTGGTTCCGTGTTGGATAACAGTGGTGAGAGTGGGCATCCTTGCCTTTTTCCCGGTCTTGAAGGGAAAGCACTCAGTCTTTCACCATCAAGTGTGGTGTTAGCCCAGCTGTGGGTGTTTTGTAGATGCTATTTATCAAGTTGAGGAAGTCTCCCTCTATTCCTAGTTTGCTGATAAATTTTTATCATGAATGGGTGTAGGCTTGTGTCAAATGCTTTTCCCGCATGAATTGATATGATCATGTGGTTTTTCTTCTTTTATCTGTTGATATAGTGGATTATATTGATTGATTTTTGAGCGTTGAACCAGACTAGCATACCTGGGATAAATCTCACTTGGTCACAGTATATAATTCTTTTTACATACTGCTGGATTCAACTTGCTAATACTTCGTTGAGGGGTTTTGTGTGTAAGTTTATGAGAGATACTGGTTTGTGGTTTTATTTGTACTGTGTCTATCTGTTTTTGGTATCAGGGTAATATTCGCCTTATAAACTGAGTTGCTTTCTGGAAATGCTTTCTGGAAGAGATTGGGTAAAATTGATGTTAATACACTATTTTTTAAAGGCAAGTCTGTTATCTTCAGTAAATCTATATGCAACCCAGAAGTACCTCTTGGTCAGTATGGCAGGAAAGATGACTTAGTAGCATACTCTGAAACCAGAGCGAACCACAGACCAGAGTCCAGCCCCCTCTAGAAATTGTTTAAATCTAACCTCACCTTACCATGATTTAAACATTTTGTGCACCTCCCTTTACAGGTCCTCCTTAATTTTAGATTTTTTCTTTATTGTGCATCTCCCTTTACAGGTCATCAGTTTGCATCTTTGTGTGTTCATTCAGCGCATCTGGAGCACCAGACGCTTAGCTAGCTAGACATGAGGGGCCTGGTATGACGTGCCACAAACCAGCCAGCCTGCCTCCCTCCCTTACCCCTCCCTCCCGTCCTTCTTTTTTCCCTCGCCCCAGTTAGAGAGTCGAGTTTAGCAGCCTACCCGGTGCAGGGCGCACATCCCCTGTGGTCCAGGAGCTGCACTGCCTGATCCCCAGTCTTTACCTGCGTCCCTCCTGCCTGTTAGCATGCTACTTATGCTCACATCTTTGATAGCACATTAGCTTCCTGCTGCTGCACTAACAAATGACCACAAACGGGACGGCTCTAAACAACACAGCTTTATTATCCTCCAGTTCTGGAAGCCAGGTGTCTGAAAGGAGTCACACTGGGCGAAGTAATTTGTTGGAAAATGATTAGAGCCTGTGCTTCTTCTGCAGGCTCTAAAGGAGAACCTGTTTTCTTGCCTCTTTCAGTTTTTAGAGGCTGACCATATTCTCTGGCTCTTGGCCACCTTCCATCTTCAAAGCCAGGAATGGATGATCTAGACTTTCTCACCTGTATCATTCTTTTAAAAATAATTTACTTTCTTTTTTTTCTTTTTAAGAGACATGTTCTCACTCTGCTGCCCGGGCTGGAGTGCAGTGGCATAGTCATATCTCATTGCAGCCTTGAACTCCTGAACTAAAATGATCCTCCTTCCGAGCCTCCTGAGTATCTGGGACTACAGGCATACACCACCATGCCTAACTCTTTTATTTTGTAGAAATAGGGTCTCACTTTGTTGCTGAGGCTCATCTTGCACTCCTGGCCTCAGGCAGTTCTCCCACCTTGGCTTCTCAAAGTGCTCAGATTACACGTGTGAGCCACCCACCTGGCTTCTGCAATCACTCCTAGATTCTCTCTCTCTCTCTTGCCTCTTTTTTTCACTAATAACGACCTGGTGATTATTACACTGGGCTCACCTGAATTCTCCAGGATAGTGCCTCCATCTCAAGGCCAGCTGATGAGCAATCTTAATTCCCTCTGCAACTTTCGTTCTATTTGCCATCTAATCTGACAGGCTCACAGGTTCTCGGGATTGGATGTGGACATCTTCGTGGGCTATTACTTATAGAGATAGATATATACATTGGATACATGTACACCATTACAAAATATACAATATTGTTTTGACTGTGCAAGTGTTCTTTATTTACATGAATGGAAAGGGGCTATAGATCTCTTTCTGACTCGTCTTTTTCATCCAAACCAGTATTTTAAAGTTCTATTCATGTTTACGTGTGCATGGGACATTGCCCCTGACTTCAACATTGTATTCCGTATAAGACCTCCTCCATAATCTTCTTATTCAATTCCAATTGGTAGACATCTGGATTGCTTCCAATTCCCGTCTGTTATAGACAATGCTGTGATGAATACCTCATGCCCATCCCCTTGCGGATCTGGTTGGATCTTCTTACGTGTCGCTCATGCCCATCCCCTTGTGGATCTGGTTGGATTTTCTTACGTATCACTAGGTGATGTTAGGGTGCCTCCCACATGGCTGCCCTTGGCTACACTCCCAGCAGCAGTGTGTGGGAGTTCCTGTTCCCCTGTGTACTTTGGGCCTGCTTTTGCCTTGGGGTACCAGCCCCCACCATTTCCCAGTTGAGAAGCAGCCTGAAAGAGAAAACAATATTAACTGAGCACCTACTCTGTGACCTACTAGATGATCCTTTGTTGGATGCTTCATATACTTTATCCTGTTTCATTTAAAGACAATCCTATATGGTTAATACCATCAAACCCATTTTAGAGACTGAAAAACTAAAGCCAAGAGGGATTAAGTTCTTTGCTCAAGGTCTCATGTTTAGTAAGTGGTAAATCTAGAATAAAATCCAAGCTGGGATAAATGTCCACTCTTAGTACTCCCATTACACCCTGGGCACACCTGGCTCTTCACATGTATAATAACTCTAAGTTAAATTCTTTGTATGGCAGAGTGGTTGGAGCATGGGCTTTGGAGCCAGACTTCAGTTCATATCCTGGCTCCAGCACTCACTGGCTACGTGATTTGGGGTAAGGAACCTAAGTACTTTAAGTCTTGGTTTTCTCATTTGGAGATGGGGACAATGTCCTTCGATTATGTTTGCAAAGCACTTCACAGTGTGCTGTGCCTAGAAGGGCTACATAACTGCTAGGTATTCCTACAGTATCATATCTGTGTCTCCCCACCCACCCCAGACTCAAAGCTCCTCAAGGGTAGAGATTGGGCTTCATTCATCTCTGTGCCGGCTTCATAGCAACAAGTTCAGAGCTGTCGATTCAATAACCGTTGGTTGAAATACTCAGCTCCAAAGCTCACTCTAAATAGAACTGACAATTTTTAGTCTTTGGGGTGAAAATCTTGGATCCCCAGGATGCCTATCAGGGTAGGGGGGAAGAGGATCTTCGACTCGCATTTCTTTAGTGATCTTGGCTAAACCTTCTTCATAATATCTGTTCATGCTGGTCACTCCCTCTCTCTCCTACCTAACTGGTCTTTTAAATCCCACTTTTGCTCCCTCTTGGGAATCGAGATGCTATTCCCCTCTGCATTGTGGAGGCTTCTCTCTTTGGGGGAGGGGCCGTCACATTGCCATCAGCACTGCATTCCCTCCTCCGCAGGAAGAGGGTTCTGCACAACTCAAGACTTTGCTGTCAATTAGGCAATTCTGAACCTGTGCGATTTCCTTGAGCGCTTAATAAAAATTGGGTGATTAGTGAACCTCAGGCAGCACTTTCTTAAATAGTCATTAAACAATCATTACAGATGGAAACAGCCACAACCAGCCGCTGTGAGGGAGTGTGTGGCTCCTTACAACATAATCCTTTTTCAAGTCAGAATGAATGTGTAATCAAAGCACAAAAGGGAACAGTTTCAAAGTTCTGAGCTTTCTCAGGCAAACCTATCATACACCCAACCAGCCTAAATTGGTGCCCAAAAATGTTCAGTGAGAATTGACACACGGTGTAGTGTTCTAAGTAATTCATCACTTAAGTCAGTTTGGGCTTTTTTTTTTTTTTTCCTCTCTCTTTCCTTTTAGGGATATCTTCACACCCTTTCAAGTTTGAGAAGTTGTAATTGAGACAGGTATGCCTTGATATTTGAAATAAGCCCTCAAGAGGGTTTCTGAAGGCTACCGGGGTTCCAAAGCTAGACCTAACATTTAGAGCTGTGTGATCTTGCAGAAGTTAACTATTCATCCTGAGCCTCAGTTTCTCCATGGTTATAACACAGATGATAACAATGCCTACTCCATAATAAGCATTTATTAACTGTTAGTGGAATTACCCCTATTTTTTGATATGAGTTCTCCCGGAGCAGAAAGGGGATCATTTAATGGTGAAGACCTCCCTGCTCAAAGGTACCATCTCTCCTCCACACTCCACCAGTTATCAAACTTTATCGTGCATAAGAATCAAAGAGACTTGTTTAAAATATAGATTTGGGCTGGGAACGGTGGCTCATGCCTGTAATTCCAGCACTTTGGGAGGCAGAGGCACAAGCAGTCCTTCAACTCAGGAGTTCAAGACCAGCCTGAGCAAAATAGTGAGACTCCCATCTCTACAAAAAATAAGACATAATAGATACAATGCCGACCCCTGGAGCCCACCAGGAGAGATTCTGATTCAGATAGGAGTAGGGGTTCAGAAACCTACAGTTTTAACCAGCACCCAGGTAATTCTAATACAGATGGTTCAAATGCCACACTTTGAAAAGAGATGGATTAGTGTTATTTAAAAGACAGGGAGATAGGGCTATAGTCATGTATATGTTAATGCGGATAATTCAGTCAGATTGCTTTCTTGTCAATGCCTTTAACCAGTTGCTCTTGAGGGAATAGTATTTTTTGATAGCTTGGAAGGAGAGAGGAGCAACTTTGATCATAAAATATACTTGGAGAGGATGAACCCTAGATGCTACACCTTGGATAGCCAGAGGTATCAGCCTGCCAAAGAGAGGTAATTGTAGAGGAAGAAGTCTGAAGACAAACGTGTCTAACTTATCTCTAAGATGTGCTTTGTGGCAAAGATGGCCCTTTATGCTACTGAAAATTGTTTTGAGTCCTTTTGGTTAGTAATGACTGTTTTATATCAATTAGAGCTCTCTCTAATCTTGTTTTGTGGTTTTTCAGACATAGAGTGTGATTTATTTATTTATTTATTTATTTCTCTCTTCTGTCTCTTCTCTCTCTGCTCTTTCTCTCTCTTTTTCTTTCTTTCTCTCCTCTTTCTTTCTCTTTCTTCTCTTTCTCCTTTCTCTTTCTTTCTTTCTCTCTCTCTCCCCCCTCTCCCCTTCCTTTCTTCCTTCCTTCCTTCCTTCCTTTCCCAGAGTCTTTCTCTGTCACCCAGGCTGGAATGCAGTTGTGTTCCAGCCTGCAGTGATCTGGGCTCACTGCAACCTCTGCCTCTTGGGTTCAAGTGATTCTCCTGCCTCAGCCTCCTGAGTAGCTGGGACTACAGGCCTGTGCTACCACACCCGGCTAATTCTTGTATTTTTAGTAGAAATGGGATTTCACCATGTTGGCCAGGCTAGTTTCGACCTCACGTGATCTGCCTGCCTTGACCTCCCAAAGTGCTGGGATTATAGACAATGAGCCACCATGCCTGGCCAATATAGTGTGATTTCTTTTTTTTTTTGAGACGGAGTCTCGCTCTTTTGCCCAGGCTAGAGTGCAGTGGTGCAATCTCGGCTCACTGCAAGCTCTGCCTCCCAGGTTCATGCCATTCTCCTGCCTCAGCCTCCCAAGTAGCTGGGACTACAGGCGCCCGCTACCACGCCCGGCTAATTTTTTGTATTTTTAGTAGAGATGGGGTTTCACCATGTTAGCCAGGATGGTCTCAATCTCCTGACCTCATGATCCACCCTCCTTGGCCTCCCAAAGTGCTGGGATTACAGGTGTGAGCCACCGTGCCCGGCCTATAGTGTGATTTCTTAAGAAAAGACGCTGTTCTGGTTTACTTATTATGGTCTTTCTTCCCGTAGGCATTATGTTCTTAGCACGAAGGCTGGAATTCCTAGGATTTCTCTGGGTTTGGATGTTAAATAATTTAGAAGTACAATGTGAGGCTATTCACAGGAAAGCTGTGCCTTGGTTAATATCCTGGCAAGATTCCCTGTGGAAGTGATGGCAGGGATGTGGGCAGGGCGAATCCAGGCCACCTAGGTTTAGGAGCATATCAGCCCCAAATGTCAGACATGCAAATCCATGTATTTCCTTACAGGTGAAGAGTGTGAAGAATATTCCGTTTTACCTGGAAAATCACATAGTGCAATATACACATGATACAACTAAGTTCATATGTTGGATGGGGTTAGCTGATAGCAGTGTATAGATTAAACAAGATCTGATACTTGAGAACAATTTAGTTTGAAAGCTGAGAGTAAGTGTTGAGGTGTTAGATCAGCAAAAAGAGAAGATGCTCTTTACTCCACTCTCTCTATGTTTATAGCTGATGAATTGATTTCATTTCTTTAAAATTTTCATTTCTGGTTATAAAAGTGATGCATGTTCAATGCTGAGCATATGGAAAAATGTGGATATTTTAGCCTTCTAGTATTTGTTCTTAGCAACACACAAACATACACACATAGATTTTATAAAATTGCAATATTACTATAGGAGCTATTTTGTAGTCTGACTTCTTTTTATTTACAATTATAATATGGAAAAAGTTTCCTATTTTATTTTATTTTTTTTGAGACACAGTTTCACTCTGTCACCCAGGCTGGATGGGGTGCAGTGGCACGATCTGGACTCACTCCAACCTCTGCCTCCTGGGTTCAAGCGATTTTCCTGCCTCAGTCTCCTGAATAGCTGGGATTACAGGCGTGTGCCACCACGCCAGGCTAATTTTTGTATTGTTAGTAGAGACAGGGTTTCGCCATGTTGGCCAGGCTGGTCTGGAACTCCTGACCTCAGGCGATCCACCCACCGCGTACTGGTGTTACAGGTGTTACAAGTGCTGGGATTACAGGCATGAGCCACTGCACCTGGCCAAAAGTTTCCTGTTTTAATAGTTAAATTTAATTCTCTATTATCAATGGCTTTATTGCACTGTATCTTTTTTTTTAAGTGAATCTTATTAGGCATTTAGATTATTTTTA
The DNA here is from genome assembly GCF_006542625.1 of Nomascus leucogenys. Taxonomy (NCBI): domain Eukaryota; kingdom Metazoa; phylum Chordata; class Mammalia; order Primates; family Hylobatidae; genus Nomascus; species Nomascus leucogenys. Next base: position 20,312,131 of record NC_044383.1, on the reverse strand, counting down.
TTTTTTCTACTATACAGAATTGCTGTGATGAAAATTCATATTTGTGGATCTTTGTACACATTTCTGATTATGTCCTTGGGGTAAAATTCTTAGAATTGCTTTGTCAAGGGGCATGCACATTTTTAAGGCCTTTGGCATGTATTTGTCACATTGCCATTCAGAAAGTTCATTTCAGTTTTCATTTCTACCAACAGTTAGGAAAGTGCCCATTTCCCAGCCTCTTTGCTACCAACTATTACTAATGATTTCTTTTAAAATATCTTGAACTTCTTTAGACAACTCCTGTAACTACCTTATCATTTTCCCCCCAATCTCCAAATGGTTGTCAGCTATAGTTTGAATAAAATTATGCATTGTGCCAATTTTCTGAGATGTGGACGTGGCAGCTTCTGTGGGAACTGCTAACGTTCCTGACCTCAAGGGATGAACATTTAGAGTAGCAATCATCCTGTCCCCTCCCCAGCGAAGAATTAGACCAAACCCATCTTCTCCTGGTTCACCTGGGACACTAATCAGATTAAGCCATCCCTAACTGGGGTAGGAATCATTATGTGCAGAGGGATGAACGTTCATGTAGACAGTGCCAAAAATAACTCTTGCATCTGTAAACACAGGGACAGACGGATGATCAGATGGAGTTTCAAGTGTGGTCTGACAAGAGTTGTGTAGTTTGCTCCTCTTCACAGAAACTCACACGTTTCCTAAAGTCCAGATTTTGGAATTTGCTTGGAAAAAGGATATTTGTGGCACCATATGTTTCTCCCAGGCCGACTGCCTTGAAATCTGCCCCCTCTGAGTTTATGACTCTTGGATCCCACGGCGACCTCAGTGCCAATGGGCTGTGAAACGGGATTAACACTCAGGCCAGGCTTTCCCTGGGTCAGCATGGACCCTTGGATACAGAGGCTGCCTTTCCGAGAAAGCCTTGCCATCCTCTTCTGAGTGCAGCCGGGAATGCCATATGAAAGCACAGAGGCTCCCCCGTTCCCCTCTGAGTCAGAATGCAGGAAGGCTGTGCGTCCTCTTGCTTGGATTTATTCCTGACACCTGGGTTGTTCAGCTTTGTAACCTGAAAGATCAGGAGAGGAGAGGGAAGTGAGACAGAGAGGGGCGGGAGATGGGTTCTGTCTCAAGTGAAAAAGCAGTTAGAGGACACCTCAGCTGGGAGTCAGGAGGCTTGAGTTCTACTTCTGCCACCACAGCTATGGGACCTCAGGCAAGCCATGGAACCCCCAGGGCCTTGTTGTCCTCACTGTTGGCCAAGGTAAGGGTCCTTACAGCTTTAATTTTCTAAGCATGGAAAGGGGGGGATGAAGGAAGATGGAGGCAGGATGAAATGAGACCTTTTAGAGCAGCACTTCTCTACTTTTTTCATGTCTTGATGCACATAAAAATAATTCTAAGAACTGCCAGGCTGGGGTAATTGGAGGAGGCTTCTCTGAGCCGGAGGCACCACCTCGGGGGCTCTGGCTGCCTCGAAGGTTGAGAACATTCTATCTCGGGCACACCAAGGAGACGCTCTGCTTCAGAGGACTGAGTCCTCAAACATCATGGCGCACATCTCCAACTACGTTCCCAACAAATGGAAACGATACTAAACCGGGGAGTAAGTGTCAGGTAAAGCCGCAGCATTCTGACTTTGCTCGGAATGGCTTTAGTGACGTTTTGAGAAATATCAAATTCTGTTCTCAAACTTTGTTTTCATTGTCCTACTCCCTGCTGCGGTCTCCATGCTTATTCTATTGGTGGGGAAGGGTGGCCAGGAAATAGGGTCCCTAGGGGAAGGAGGGAAACAGGGCTGCCAGGGGAGAGGGAGCCCCCAGTCCAGGAATCCTTGTAATTTCACTGGATTTTGTAGCCAGAGAGCACCCAAATCATCTCCGTGTCTCCAATTTTGAGGGCAGCTGGGAGATGTCCAGCTCTTGAAGCCATAGGCGGGAGTGAAGGGATCACGCATTCCACTTGGGGTCCTGCCTGTCTTTTAGGCTTTTCCTATTTTGCAGTATCAACCCTTTTAATGTGCCTTATTTATTTTTCCCATACACCCTAAGAAATGGTGAGGTAACTGGGCTAAGATAATTGCTGAACACCTGCAGACGCAGGCCCTGTGCCGTGAGCACGGCTGAGCGAATGTAGGACTCATGACCGCACAGATCAGCTGGCTGTCCCCTCCCCCGCCTCCTAAACACCTGCAGAATCCTGTCACTTGGGACAGGAGGGCCTATTAGGGTTCTTGTAATTGAGATGGGGTGGGGGATTTTACAATGGCTCCAGAGTGGGAGAGAGAGAAAGACGGCTTAGATGACAGGAAACTGTCTCCTCAGCTTCGTGGAATAGATTGAACAACGTGGCCTGGGTAATAACGGGGTTAGCTAATCTAGATAGTAATAAGGGTAGGAGAGTCCGTCATCATAATCACAGCTAATGGATTCCAGGTGGAGGGATCTAATTGTTCTCATTAGCATGGTTGCACACACATGCGTCTCCACGCACACACACACTCACACTCTGAGAGGCCAATTCTGCCCATGTACCTGACTTTGCTAAGTACTGTCGGATAAGAATAGCCCACTCTGCAGAGCTGGACGGAGAGCGTTGTCAATTACATCTTTTCCCGTGTCCCCTTCCACAACATCCGTGCATCCGTAATGGTTTTATTAACCTTGAGACTTCTGCAGATGAGTTGAAAACCCAGGCTTACACGGCCAATTAATTGGCAGTGCATTTTGCACAGAGCATGGAAGTACCTTTCTCTCCCACTAAATACTGCCTGACTTTTCGGCTGTATTTCATACGTGCTAATGTAATGTTGCTGAAAGGAAATATGGCCCAAAGCAGGAAACTCCCCGCCACCCCCCCGGGATGCAGCTGTTCATTTGGTTTGGGTTGTTAATTCAAACCACTCCCAGGTGCCTATTTCATATTATCTCTTGTTTAGAACAAAATAAAATGAAACTGTCAAAGCCTTTCTGCCTCGCTCAGTCCTGGGCTCAATAGTCCCATAAAGGGACCTGTGCAAGGAAGCAACTGCTAAAACTTGCTTTTCCTCAGCAAGACATTTGGGTCTCAGTTTTTCTCTGGGTCATCCAGGTGAGACCCCAACCTGGAGCCTATAGACCTTCCCATGGAAAGGTCTTCGTGGTCATCCTGCTCCGGACCTGCATTCCTACTTCTGGGCCTTTGCTCCTGACCTGCCTTGCCAGGGGCACCGTTTCTTTCCCGTTTCAAACTCATCTCGCAAAGCCACCTCTCTCAATCTTCCACTGAGCCCTCTGATTTTCTGGTTCGGACTTACAGTAAGTGCTCAATAAATGCTAGCCACTATTAATGTTCCTACTTGATGAAGCAAGTCAGTTGTTCAGTGCTCATAAAATATTTAATAAAGAACTCTCAAGTGGATTTGCCTATGATTTGCATATATCCCAGTATGCTATTTATAGCCATGCACTCACTTTTTTATATGGTGAATGCCTCCCTAAGGTGGACTTTTATATTCTTTGTCATCTGCCCTTGGCCACTCTGCCAGTGGGCCAGAAGCATGCATCGAGAGAGGCCCCAAACCAGAGGAGGGGAGGAGAAACTGAGGCTGGGGAATCTTTGCTTGGAGTCTGGGAATCCACCTGGAGAGGAGGGTGTATGGCTTTTAAATCCTAGGCTGTTAAAATCTTCAAGACTCTTTGCTTTCTATCCAAAGTGATCTCTTGTTTTCAGCAGCACAAGGAGAATGGCTCTTTGGGGTGACTTTGTTTTCACAGCAGAATTTCTGGGGCTCAGTTACATGGCATCAGGGTCTGTGAGTGGCTGTCACCCCCTCTTAGTGAGAAATGGTCTCTTCCTGACTGAACCAGAGCCTTGACCTCAGCACCTAGTCTGCTCGAGGCCTCTGATGATGGGCAGTGATAGGGATTGACTTTGTGTCCCCACGGGGAATCTCATCTCGAATTGTAATCCCCATAATCCCCACATGTTGAGGGAGGGACTTGGTGGGAGGTGACAGGATCATGGGGGCAGTTCCCCCAGGCTGTTCTCATGATAGTGAGTGAGTTCTCATGAGGTCTGATGGTTTTATAAGTGTTTGACAGTTCCTCTTTTTCTCTCTCTTTGTGTCTCTCTCACTGTCTGTCTCTCTCTCTCTGTCTCTCCCTCTCTCCCTCACTGTCTCTCTCTCTCTCTCTCTCTCTCCTGCTGCCTAGTGAAGGTACTTGCTACTTCTTCTGCCATCACTGTAAGTTTCCTGAGGCTTCCCTAGCCATGTGGAACTGTAAGTCAATTAAACCTCTTTCCTTTATAAATTACTCAGTATTGGGTATTTCTTTATAGCAGTGTGAGAACGAACTAATACAGGAGGTCGTCACATCTTCCCCACATGGCCCTGGTGAGTTGTGGTCAGCTGTTGTGTAGCAGGAGGGAGGTGGGCTTAGTCCCCTTCCTTGGTGCTTTCTGAAAAGGTTGCCCAAAAGAATCCTGCTTTCACTCGCCACATGATGCCCTGGTTTTTTTTTTTTTTTTTTTTGTCTCTCTCTCTCTCTCTCTGAATTCCCTTGACTTCCTTTATGTAAGAGCCAGCAAGCAAGGGGACAAGGAGGCCAAATTGGCTGTACCTTGTGTTACTCAATCAGGAAATTTCTGGAAAACAGCATTTCAGTAAATGGGATCTTGAGATGCTAAAGTGGGATGCCTTTTTGTTATTGTTGTTTTTGCATAATCCTTAAAAGGATCTGACCACCATAGACTGAGGTCTGTGCTGTTCTGAAACCGCTCAGAACCAAAGAGTGGCTGGGCTTGGTGGCTTACACCTGTAATCCCAGCACTTTGGGAGGCTGAGGTGGGAGGATCGCTTGAGCCTAGGAGTTTGAGACCAGCCTGGAAAACATAGGAAGACCCCATATCTACAAAATTAAAAAAAAAATTAGCCGGGCCTGGTGGTGTGTGCCTGTAGTCCCAGCTACTCGGGAGGCTGAGGTGGGAGGATTGCTTGAGCTTAGGAGTTTGAGGTTACAGTGAGCTATGATTGTACCACTGCAATCCAGCCTGGGTGACAGAGTGGGACCCTGTCTCTTAAAAAAGAAAATACAAAGAGCATTCATGATCCAGAGAAGGAAGCCTTGCACCTTGTGTTAGAGAGCACATTTTGTATTTTGAGCTGCTTTTTCTATAGCCTGGGGCCTGATTGATTTTGGGTTCAGCCTAACATCTTGGCCTGGGGTCTTGTGGAGAGTTGAGGCACTTAAACAATTCAGATCCGAAGCCCTTGTGTGTGTGTGTGTGTGTGTGTGTGTGTGTGTTTAGCACTGACCTTCCATCTGTTGACAATCAAATACTGAACCTATTAAGAGTGGCAGGTCCCCAAGCAGGGAGGAAGGAAGGAATTTCCCATAATCCCTGGAGACAAAGGGCCTTTTGACTGCACCTGGGGGTGAATGGGGACCAGCCTGGGTCAGACGGAGCTGGGGATCAGATGAGCGGGAGAGCAGCAGGTGGGGGTGTGTGCACGCACCTAGCTGAGTTCTGATTTGCCACACGAGGGGGAGTTGGGAGAAGGAGAACATAATAGAGACTGATTAGTCCTGAGAGACTCCAGAATCAGACACATGGGCCCCTGCCTGGTCTCCCTGAGCCCCCTGTATTTTCTTTCCCATGGTCTGTGCCTGTCTCTTTGCCTTTCTCTCCCAATAGCCTTTCAGTTTCTTGAGAGCAGGGGCTGTGTCTCCTCATGTTTGAATGACCCCAGCATATAGCAAACACTCAGCAAGCATTCATGGAGTAAGTACAGAGACCCAGCAAGAGGAGTGCTCACAATAGGACCACAACTCATGCCCACAGAGCCTTCGCATGAATTAGAAAAATGTCACCCTTACAGGCAGACACAGTTCAGTGGGCACACATAGTTTGGTAAGCGAAGAGCCCCTCTCTTGGCCAAGTGTACTGTACAAGGCACGTTCTGAACAAGCACACACAGTGGTCATCCCTATGGCATAGGTATCAGGGATGATGTCTCAGGACCCAGCCTTAGGGACACTTTAGGCTGTGCTGTGCTGATGGGTGCTGGTCTCTCAGGGAGGCAGGAGATGGCTAAAGGCAACATCCTACCCCAGGTAACAACACCCCCAACCTTAAGATCTGCATATGGGCATTTGCCTCTGACAGGCTTGTCCAGTCTTCTCTTCCAGGGCCCTCTCTCTGCCCTGTCCGTTTATATTATTCTCTGGCTCTTCTCCTTCTGCATTGGACATTTGGTCCCCACTGGGGCTTTCTTTGGCACATCTTTAGTAGAGAGTTTATAGTAATCTTTTGGTTCATCCAGACCTCAGTTGAAATCCTGGTTCTGCCCCTAACCCGCTGTGAGCTCCTGGGAAGATGTTTTAACTCTCCAAAGAAGTCATCTCAGCTGCACAATGGGGACATGTTGAGGTTATGTGGTGATGCCTCTGCAGGGTCCAGTATGTGTTGGACAGAGAAGCCGCTTCCTGAAAGCTCAGTGAGTCTGTACCAGAGATGGTGGCCCTGAAACCCACTTTGAGGGGTTCCTGCTTTACCATTTGTTTAGATTCCATTTCTTGGGGGTGGCCTCTACAGGGAGCCTTCTGGAATGAAATTCCTAGTGTGCTTCCTGAGAACTCCAGGGTGAATTGCCCTAGACAGATCTCTCTGGAGAATGGGGGAAGGGTGCTCCCAAACTTCAGCAGGTTCCTGGGACTGATTGACCTCAGGAGTGGCCAGAGGCCCTGGCTATGATGGGTCCCCTCCCACAGGCCTTCCACCCACCCCGACTGTCTCTCCCTTATGTTAGGAAGACTGGGGTCAGCTGACTTGATCAACGGAAGTGAGCTGAAATTACAGTGAAGATGCTGCCTCTACATAAGGAAAATCTCGACAGTCGTGCAGAGCCAGAAAGGTCCTTAGAAAGTGTCTAGTCCTTCCCCCTTTGCTTTGCAAATCAGAAAACAGGACCCAGGAGGTTAAGAGATTTGTTTAAGGCTCGGTACCCCTTCTGCTATATCCCAGGGCCTCCCTTAACTGTGAGATTGTTTACACTCTAAACTTGCCCTGTCATGGGATTGTGTTATGAAAATTGTTGAAAATGTGATAGCAACCCATGTTTAAGTTTCTGAGGGGTTGCAGGAAGGCCTTGCCCAATCCCGCCTCCCCTTCATGACCACATTTGTCTCCCACTCTTCTCCCTGCAGACCATCTGTGATATTCACACACACAGGCACTACTTTCATTCTTGTTTGCAGGTGCTTGTTTCAGATGGCTCAGGGCTAGAACCCAGGGAAGCAAAGGGAGCCAGCATTACCTGGGGGCCCACTGTGTGATGGATATCATGGTAGATTCTTCACACATATAAGTGTCCTCATTTAATCCTCCCAAGCACCTTAAGGTCAGCTGAGCATTGTTATAATGGATGGTTATTGAATTAATGATTAAATGCATGGAAGGATGACTTACTGTTAATTATACTTATTATTTTGCTTGGCCCATATTATCTGCATTGCTCTGAAGGATTCTCATCCTTTTGCTCCTTTTCTTCCTGTTTTCTTATCCTTATGGTACCTACTCTGAATGAACCATAAGCCTGTGGATCTAGTGAGAGAAACACATTCATATCTCTGTGATTTGAAGGAAGCCTGAGAACCCAAACCTCAGAGTACAAGAAGTAGATTTGGTGTATTTCTCAATTCACAAATCCTACAGTCCTAGCATATAATAATATGCTAATTTATTATTGTTAATAATAAACAATAATCTGTATATTCTTAGCTTTCCAGAGAGACAGTGGGACAGGTCAAAGGTGTGTATGATTCTTCTTCCTTCTTCATGGATGTTATAGTCCCATCAAGTGGGTGATAGAAAATTACCCTATACAAAGTAGAATAACATGCTGTGTCTGGGTAAGGATGTGTTTCTATTTCTATTTCTTTTTTTTTTTTTGAGACAGAGTACAACTCTATCACCCAGGCTGGAGTGCAGTGGTGCAATCTCGGCTCACTGCAACCTCTGCCTCCCGAGTTCAAGCGATCCTCCTGCCTCAGCCTCCTGAGTAGCTGGGACTACAGGTGCGTGCCACCATGCCTGGCTAATTTTTGTATTTTTAGTAGAGATAGGGTTTCACCATGTTGGCCAGGCTCGTCTTGAACACATGACCTCAGGTGATCCACCTGCCTCGGCCTCCCAAAATGCCGGGATTACAGGCCTGAGCCACTGTGCCTGGCCTGTGTTTCAATTTCTATTTTGGCCAGCTATTTGTATGATTTATACTGACCCTTCCTGTTTCAGTTTATTCAGCTATGAAATGAGGCTATGCTCTCCGCTTAGTTGGCTTCAAGGTTGTGATTTTCAAAAGATTTTGCCTTGTTTCAGCTGATTTTGTATGGTATGCTGGGAAAAGGTGCATAGGAGAAGGATGAGTTGATAGACTTCAGTTCTAGTCTGAAATCAACTTCATACTTGATCTTCCATTCTTGACTCCAGAAGGTTCCCTGTAAAGGCCACCATTCAAGGTGGATCTGCCATTTCTCCACTTGCAAAATGGAAATAAGAATGATCGGGCGCGGTGGCTCACGCCTGTAATCCCAGCACTTTGGGAGGCCGAGGCGGGTGGATCACAAGGTCAGGAGATCGAGACCATCCTGGCTAACACGGTGAAACCCCGTCTCTACTAAAAATACAAAAAATTAGCCGGGCGAGGTGGCAGGCGCCTGTAGTCCCAGCTACGCGGGAGGCTGAGGCAGGAGAATGGCATGAACCCCGGGGGGCGGAGCCTGCAGTGAGCCGAGATCGCGCCACTGCACTCCAGCCTGGGTGAAAGAGCGAGACTCCATCTCAAAAAAAAAAAAAAAAAAAAAAAAAGAATGATCTCTATTACACTATCTTTGTATGTGATTGTAGACACTGAAATGAATTGGTAGAAACAAAAGTGCTTTGAGAACGATAAAGTGCTACCCGTGCCAAGCGAGGGCTAATAATGATAATGCCAGTTGCTCATTCTGCAAAAGTTTCTTTAGCTTGTGGATGACTCATTTGAAAATGGAAATTATGTGGTTCTGTTTATTTGCTTCATATTTTATGATTTAGTTCTCAATTTGGCACCCAGACAGACAGTTTAGGAGGATCCAACTATTTTCAACAAATACTGTTATTATTTCCTAAAGCCTCAGTCTCTGGGCAGCTTGAAATGTTGGTCCAAGTTCACCAATAGGCAAGAGGTATTTGCTGAGCCTCAGAGGGAAAAGAAGCTTTTTTCCAAGGTGGGATTGGGGTGCAGTAAGGGAAAGGGGAGACAGACAAGAAGAGGAAGAAGGCGCCAAGAATTAGAGCTTGCCCATGGAGGCACGCCAGAGATGAATTAATCATGACATGCTGCAAAAAAAAAAAAAAAAAAAAAAAACCGAAAAAAACCCCAACCCAACAAAAACCCCCACAGCAAACAAATGAGCCTGGCTTTCATTTACCAGTCAATCAAATGGCAAAGAAACCTTATGCCTCTGTGATGAGGAAACCAGAGCTTTCATCCAGTCGGGTCTGCTGTTGAGTCAAGGGGAAGAGACAGTGTAATGACCAGGCTTGACCATGACCATTTGGCTTGCAGCAATCATCAGAGCCTTGGACTGCAGTGAGAAAAATCCAAGGATGAGCAGGGAGCCACAACCACTGCCTCATGCTCTGTGCAATGTAAACAGCGGTACATCTGGGCACCTCATGTTCTTATACCTTGGAGTGGAGTAGAAACAAGCCTGTGCGAAGATGAGCCAAGCCTGGGGAGTGATTTGGAAGAAGCAGCAGATGATGAAAATGTTTAGATAGGGCAGTGTCTCCTCCAGAAAGAGGGCGCAGGGTTGCACATTTCCATAGACCTGAGGATTGTATTCTTTCTAAAGCAGCCTGCTCTGCCTTCGTTCACTCTCCGGCAATGGAGAGTGAAAATGGGGAAGAAATCTGAGTAGTGGTGGTGGTGGTGGTGATGGTGGCAGTATCCACAGAAGCTGTGTGTGGGGAGTTTATTGACCAAAGCAGACAAAGTGTGATAGTAGTTATTGTTCCTGTCTGCCAAGCACACGTGCATTCTCCTTCCCTCTCTCTAGTAGCACAAACTTCCTTCCATGTAGCTGGGTCTACATCAGTCCCAACACTGCCTTTTCCTGGCCATATGATTGGCTAAGGAATTAGCATATGTCCCAACCAGGGCCAATTGGAGTCCTTCCCTGAGATCGATATACGGATGCTGGAAGAAAAAAACTGGCCCTACTTCTGGTGAGAGAGTTAAGCTTTGAAGCTATAGTTTAGGAGTTTCTGGTGGCGAGTTTTCTCACTTCATGGAGAAGGCCTGTCCACTGCAGGAAAGAATAAGATCATCATTCAGAGTAGCAGAGCTGAGAGATAAAGAGCCTGATGACATCATTTCAGTCCCTGGATCCAATCATGATGGAGGCTAGATGTGTCCCTACTTCCCCAGTTAAATGAAACCCAAAAATCTTTTTCTTTGTATAAGCATATTTGAGCTGGGTTTCTGTCACCTGAACCTAGACAGTCTGGAGGAGGACAGTGTGGAGACAGGGTCAGGGGAAGGCAGGATTGAGCAGGAGAGAAGTCAAAGGGAAGGAAGCATGAGTCAGTAGCCTTCTGTAGGAAGCTGGGAGCTCACTCTGGTTTTCTGAGGCTTCATGAAGCCTGAGCTCTGAGAAAGGACACTCACTGTAGAAAGACACCTCTGCTTTTGTTGAGGAATCAGTCCCTGGCTCCTGGAATGTGGACATCTACATATATTCAGGTTCTGTACCTCCATCCCCTGCCAGGCCACTCCTTAGCCAACCAAAAAAACCCATGAGGAATGTCATTAGTTAAGATGCTGAGGTTAGGCAGGTAAGCTTGAGAGTCAGACAGACTTTGATTTCTAACCTCAGACCTTACCAGCAGAACGGTCTTGGATAGATGACTTAAGCTCTCTACCACAGTTTCCTGGTCTCTCAAAAGAGGCTGATAGAGCCATCTCAAACGATTGTTGTGAGAATCCAATCAGCCAATGGATGCCAAGAGCTTTGTACCATGGGAAACACCCAATGGTAATGGGCTATTCAATTCCCATGAATGGGGGAATGATGAGGTGGATTATGAGACCCCCAGCAATTCAGTGCATGAAGGTGATAATATGGAAGAACCCCACTAGTATACTGTTAAGATTTTTTTAAGTGATAAAATCTTCAAAAAAATTTACTTAATTTTTTTTTTTAAAGGAAGTTGGAAGGCATATACCCCAAATAATGGAAATCAGGGACAAAAAGAGATACTTATATGCCCACATTCATAGCAGCTTCATTCACAATGAAAGGTAGAAGCAACCCAAGTGTTCATCAATAGATGAGTGGATAGGTGACGTGTGGCCTATAAAATAAATAATGTTCAGCCTTAAAAAGGAAGAAAATTCTGACACATGCTACAACCTGGGTGAACCCTGAAGACGTTATGTCAAGTGAAATAAGCCAGTCACAAAAGGACACATATTATATGATTCCACAGAAAGCAGAATGATGGTTTCCAGTGGCTGAAAGGAAGGGAGAAGGGGGAGTTATCATTTAATGAGTATAGAGTTCCAGTTTAGAGGGTTGAAATGAGTTCTGTGGATGGATGATGGTGATGGCTGCACAAGTGTGAGGGACTGTACTTAATGCCATGGAACTGTATCCTAAAAAATGGTTAAGATGGTATTTTACTATAATTTAAAAAATAAAAGAAGACATTAGAGCCACATGCATAGTCAGAATGCATTTTTATTTTAATGAAAGTATTAGGTTGGTGCAAAAGTAGTTGCAGTTTTTGCCATTATGTTCAAATACGTACATTTTGTATAAGTATGGTGAGCAGAGGAAAGAAGGAGGAATGGACTGCATGCCAAATTGTTTACACTGCCTCTATGTGGGATTGGGGGACTGGAGGGAGAGGTGTCACTTTAGATACCTTAGTATTATCTACAAATTATTACAATGATCAAATATTCTTGCCATTTCAATGACTAATATTAGATTATAATCATTTGCCTCGAACTTTTACACTTTGAAAGTGCCTTTGTGGAGCATAAAATGGTGCGGCCATTTGGAAAATAGCTTAGCAGTTCCTCAAATGGTTGAACACAGGCTTCACATATAATCCAGCAGTTTCACTCCTAGATATATATTGAAGAAAGCTGAAAACATCTGTCTACACAAAAATGTGCACATGAATGTTCATAATAGCATTATTCATAATAGCCAAAACTGCAAAGAGCTCAAATGTCCATCAACTGAATGACAAATGAACGGATAAACAAAATGTGGCATGTCCATATGATGGAATATTATTCAGCACTAAAAAGGGATGATACACTGACACATGCTGCAACATGGATGAAACTTGAAAACAATGTGCCAAGTGAGAGAAGCTAGACACAAAAAGACCACATATTGTAGGATTTCACTTATGAGAAATGTCCAGAATAGGCAAATCTATGGAGACAGAAATTAGATTAGGGGTTGCCAGCGGTTGGGGAAACTGGAGGACAGAAAAAGCCAATGGGTGTGAATTTGTTTTTAATTGCAGTAATGAAAATGTTCTAAAATTGATGGAAATCAGTGATGGAAGCATTAACTCTGTGATTCTACCAAAGCCATTGAATTGTACACTTTAAATGGGTGAATGGTACAGTATGTGAATTATATCTCAACAAAGCAGTCATAAAAACAAAACAAAATCACAAAATCTCTAAGTCATACAATTGGTTATTTATACCAAGCTTGGGAGGCCAAAATTAAATGAAGAAATACACCTAAAGAGGCTTCAGATCTCTGGAGAAGGGTAAGTATGACAAAGCCTTGGCCTGGACTGGCATACTTTTTCATAATCCCCACCAGTAAAAATATCCCACGAAAGACAAGGTCAGAAGTCCCTGAGAGAGACAGCAACCCAAATGTTATGTTCCTCAGCGAAAAAATCAATAAACTGGTACATCCACACAACAGAACACTACTCAGTGATCCAAAGAAACAAGTGACTCACACACGTGGCAACCTGGGCCAATCTCAAATGCATCGTGCCAACAGAAAGAAGCCAGTTTAGAAGTCTAGATGCCACATGACTTCATTTATAGGACATCCTGGAAAGGGCAAAACCATAGGGATGGACCACAGATCAGTGGTGGCCAGGGGGTCATGGGGTGAGGGGAGGGTTTGATTCTCAAAGGGGAACAAAAGAACATTTTGGAGTGACAGAGAATTTCTATATCTTGACTCTGGTGGTGGTTACATAACTGTATGCAGTTATCCAAACTCGTAGCATTGTACGCTAACAACAGTTAAGTTTTACTGTTTGTGGGTTTTAACTTAAAAATGAGGGAAAAGGACATGAAAAGCACATTTGGATGTTCAACTCTGTGGACAGGTACTGAGAAGAGGTATCTGGTCAAAAAATGGGGGCTGTCTGCAGGATGCTGTGACACTCAGGTGACCTATAGGTCAGATGGGGCTTCCCTGTGCCTTGGAGCCCCAGCCTGTAAATCCCCAGGGCTTTCACAGTGATGTCTGCTCCTTCCCAAGGCTGTTTGCGCTCATGGTCCCTTGGCCTCTAGCATCTGCACACACCGTGGGCTTTTTGCCCAGCAACACCCTGTAATGACCTCTTCACTGGTTTCCCTGAAATCCAGGCACACCAGGCACTGAGAGCTTGTCTGGCTTCCCAGAAGCTAGGGATGGATGCCACAAGAAGGGGCAGCTCATACCCTTGTCTTCCTTTCTTTCCATTTCTGTTCCCCATTCCCTTCTCTTGGTTTGCTCCTGGGAACTCCAAATCCTTTGCCCTTTTTTATACAGAGCATTTAAGCTTTTCCCAGCTCTTCTTCCCCAGAGATGTGCTCCAAGCTGATCAGGTCATCTGCAGAACCAGAGGACTTCTTTTCATTAAGGATCGCTTTACTATTATAAATTGCATCACATTTTTGCCTATTATACTTGATAATTGGGACCTGCCTAGTGCTCCTCAGCCTGGATGAGCAGCCCCCTGCATTTCTGAGTTCCAGTCCTTCCAAAAGCCTTCAGAAAGCATCCAGCCCCAGTCCAGGCCTCTGCTCGCTGATGAGGTTGCTTTGCCATGTGCCATCTCTCTCCTGTGCAGCTACGACTGTCACTCCCAGATGCACTGAAAGGTCCCCACACTGGCTCTGTGACACTGCAGTTTCTCTCCTGCCTTCCAAATTCATTACAGCAATTTGCAGTTGGTATTTCCTCTTGTCCTTGCTTTTCTTTTTGCTCGCATCCCCCTTTCACTTCCTCCATTTGTCATCTCTGTCAGAAGACAGGCCCTGATTGTTCCAGGTCCACAGCTTCAGCCCGAGCAACTGAGGCCAGCCCCCATTACTGGGCTAATTAACTGCCGGGCTGCCTGAATTCCAAGGTCCTTCCAGGGAAGGGCTTGCCTGCTCCCCAAAGAGGCCACTCTCTCTGGCACTCTGGGAGCGCCGCTGCAGCACCCCAGCCCGGCTCCAGAAGTCTGGGCCTTCTTCCCGTTCCGAGAGCCCTTTCCCCTTGTCTCTCGGAGAGTAAGCGTGAAACAATTTCCTCTTCTCACAGGGGCTCGGTGGCAGGCAGATTAATGAATGCGAGTCCAGCGCAGAGGCCAGCCTGCCAAAACTGTCTGCAATGCATTCGGTTGTCCCCACGGCGGGCTGCAGGAGGAACAGTCAGAGGTGACAAAAGACACAGAGCTGCGCAGTCAAGTTCCCAGCAGCGGCTGCTGCTCCAATGTGACCTCAAATTCCACTGCAGAAATGATCTTCCATCTCCAGCTCCTCCAATGCCCACGTCTAACACCCCCTCCCTGAAAGCTTCCACTCCGGAGAAGCCAGCTCTGAGCCCCTTGCTTGATGTTTTGTGAATAAAGGGCCAGCAACAGCCGGTGGCCCCTGCCATAAACACCCAGTGTCTAGCATGCTCCCATTAAGGCTTTGGCGTGGGGCTTCCATGGAGGGGCGCAGGGATTATGACACCCTCTGGTTAGCAGGCTCTCCACCAGGCCCTCTGCTGCCCGCCTCTGTTATAAAACTGCAGGGCAGGGGTGGGACTAGTTGGGTGTTTTTAAGAGGCTGTTTTTTTCCTTTCCTTCAGTGCAGTTTTTAACAAACTAGTGTATAGAACTCACTCCTCAAAATGGGAAACAGATGGTCCTAGTGTGGACCTTGGGGATATTTGCTTTGGAAACGCCCAGCATGACAGAGTCGGTGAAAGAATTCTCAGCAGCTGGGTCCCGCTGGGCCCAGCCAAGTGTCCAGGGAGCCTGTTGCTCCCTGAAAAGGTGGTTGCCAGCCCTGGAGTTTCCCTGGAAATGGAAACTTTGTAGCCACGACTGTGACAGCAGGAGCAGACGGTGATCTTGTGAGTTACTCCCTGCCCCCTGATGGAGTGGAATTGTTACTTTCCCTTTGTGGGTCAATATCGCTTCCCCCCAAGGCTGATTGATAACCAAAGTTAATCATATCTTGGCTTCCTCATGGCAGAATTCTTCAGCCTGTTGGGAGGGGTGCTCTTCTGTATAGGCCCCTGTGTCTGAGCTGCCCAGTTTAGATGTTCAGCTCTCGAAGGACAGATAGCTAAGGCCCAGCTAGTACCATGGCTAGGTATTTTTAAGAGGAAGTGGGATGAATTTACAAAGCCCAGAAACATTTTGGTCACACAGTCATACACACACACACACACACACACACACACTTACATATACACACATGTAGACACACTCCAACATACACACATACCTCACAGATATTTTTGTTTTATCTTTGCCATATTGATGCTCCTTACATAACATGTGTTTTGACTTTTTAGGACTGGGACTGTTTCAGTTAGGAAAATAGCCAGGCTTCCAGATTGTGTCATTTAATGTTTCTAATTTTAAATTATCCTTTCCTCTGATATCAATATTACTACATCAAGTCTATTTTTATTTGCATTCAGTTGGCTTATCTTTTATCATGCTTTTTTTTTTTTAATTTCATGTCATTTTGTTTCCAGGTTGAATTGTGGGTAGCATACAGCAGGTCTGTAAAAATCTGAAAGTTTTAGACTTTTTATAAAAGAATTTTATACATTCACATTTATTGTGATCATAGATATGTTTAGACCTATTTCTGAGATTTTACTTCCTGTTTTCTACTGGCTGTGAGATGTCTGTTGTTTTTTGTGTATTTGGAAAGAGTTTTTGTGTTTTGGTTAAACTCTTTTTTTCTCTAGTTTGGAATTTATACATGCTATTTCTCATGTTCTCAGAGTAAGAATGGCACTGGGCTGGGAGGCAAGAGACAGGCTCTGTTTGCAACTTGGTCATTAACTATGTGACTTTTGGGTAAGTTACTTTCCCTCTTTGGGCTTCAGGTACCACTACCATAATGAGATAGTTGGATTAAGTGATTTTGAAGGCCTTACCTAATCACATTGATGATTTGGTGGTTTAGAGAAGTCTAGAGGATAGAGGAAGTTTTGGTCTGTCTAGGGAATGTGAACTTTCAAAATTGGAGGGAACATTTCCACCACCACTCTTCAGTGAGGTATTATATCTGGCTGTCAGATGAACTCAAATGTGAGCTTTATTGGCATGGTTCATCTTTTCAGGCAACAATTGGGCTTAGCTCATCCCTCATTTGGGATGGTCATAAATGGGATATTTGTAACTCAGCAGTACCTATGTAAAAGTTTTCACTCCTTAACATGCTCACCAAATATACTCCCCTATATTTCCAAGCCCCCTTGCAGTTAGGTAGATCAGGTAATTAAGCCTTGCCAATGGACTATGAGCCAAAGTGATTTCACATTGTGGAAAGTGTTTCACTTTTGGGTTAAAGCATTTAAGAACTAGTATCTGACCCTTAGTACTCTCTTCTCTGCTGAAGTTACTGGTAATGAGTCCTAATCCAGACCCCAAGAGAGGGTTCTTGGAAAGAATTCAGGGCAAATCCATAGAGTAAAGTGAAAGTGAGTTTATTAATAAAGTAGAGGAACAAAAGAGTGGCTACTCCATAGACAAAGCAGCCCCATGGGCTACTGGTTGCTCATTTTTATGGTTATTTCTTGATTATATGCTAAACAAAGGGTGGATTATTCCTGCCACCCCTTTTTAGACTATATAGGGTAACTTCCTGAGTTTGTCATGGCATTTGTAAACTGTCATGGCACTGGTGGGAGTGTAGCGATGAGGACAACCAGAGGTCACTCTCGTCACCATCTTGGTTTTGGTAGGTTTTAGCTGGCTTCTTTACTGCGAGCTGTTTTATCAGCAAGGTCTTTACGACCTGTATCTTGTGCCCATCTCCTATCTTATCCTGTGACTTAGAATGCATTAACCATCTGGGAATGCAGCCCAGTGGGTCTCAGCCTTATTTTAACCAGCCTCTATACAAGATGGACTTGCTCTGGTTTAAATGCCTCTGACAAAGTGACCAAGGAGATATACAGATGACATAGCTCTATCAGCCTGGGTCTCTGAGTCACTGTGTGGATCATAGTTCTTTCTCTGATTTCCTTTGGACATACAATATTAACAAGAAACAAATTTATATTAAGCCACTGGGATTTTTTTTTTAACAATAAGGTAACCTAGTCCATTCTAATATATGCTATAAATATACTTAGGACATTATTAAGTATGTGCAATGATATAGTTTGGCTGTGTCCCCACCCAAATCTCATCTTGAATTGTAGCTCCCATAATCCCCATGTGTCATGAAAGGGACTCGGTGGGAGGCAGTTGAATCATGAGGACAGGTTTTTTCCATCCTGTTCTCATAATAGTGAATAAGTCTCATGAGATCTAATGGTTTTATAAAGGGCAGTTCCCCTGCACACATTCTCTTGCCTGCCACCATATAAGATGTGCCTTTGCTCCTCCTTCGCCTTGTGCCCTGATTGCGAGGCCTCCCCAATTAAGCCTCATTCCTTTATAAATTACCCAGTCTTGGGCATGTCTTTATTAGCAGCACGAGAACAGACTAATACATGCAAGTTCTGTCTTTCAATTTGCCTGTCAACTTGGATAAAAAGTGGATGGCTAACCAATTTAACTCATTCCTCTGACCCTAGCACTGGTAGCTTCAGCTGCCAGAACCCAATCACAAATTTGTAAAATCTCCCACCTCAGAAGTATTCTCAACATTAGCTCAGAGGCACTTATTTTCTGGTCTCTCATTGTTTACAAAATCTTGACTCGCCTTTTATGGTACCTGTCCTCTCAGTTCCTCAAACATGTTGAGCTCCTTCCTGCCTCAGGACATTTGCAAAACCTGTTCCCTGGGCCAAGAATGCTCTGTCTATACTTTTTCGCCTGGATAATGCCTAATCCTTTTTTAAGTTTTATCTTCCTCAGGAAAGTTTCTTTTTTTTTTTTTTTAATGACCTCCCCAAGCTAGGTTATATGCTCCCACAGCATCCTGTGTTTCATGGCACACGCAGGGCACAATCACAATTTTCATTAAACAATGAGTTGTGTAATCGTTTGCTTAATGTCTGTCTCCACATTGGACTCTAAACTCCAAGAATCAGTAACAATGTTCATCTAGTGCCTAGCACAATACCTGGTATACAGTGGGTGCTTAATACATAAGGCATAATGAATGATGATGATTTAATATTGAGATGAATGAATGAAAGGTCAGTCCTCAGGATCTAGAGAAATTTTCCACAAACTTTAGTGTGCATTAGTCAGAATCATCTAGCAGGCTTTTTTTTTTCTTAAACAAACAAACAAAAAACAACTTTACTTATTTTTAAATTGAAGCAAAATATATACAACATAAAATCTTTTATTTGAACTGTTTTTAAGTGTGCAGTTCAGTGGCACTAAGTACATTTGCATGATTATGCGATCATCACTACCATCTATCCACCAAGCATTTTTCTTCTTGCAAAAATGAAGTTCCATCCCCATTGAACAATAATAACCCATTCCTTTCCCTACCCTACCCGCTCAGCTCCTGGCAAACGCCATTCTACTTTCCATCTCTATGTAATTTGCCTTCTCCTAGAGGGCTCTTTAAAACACAGATCGCTGGGCCCGACTGCCAAAGTTGCCGATGTAGTACATCTGGTATGGGGCCTAGGAATTTGTATTTCTAACAATTTCCCCAGTGATGCTGATACTGTAAATCCAGGACCACCCTTTGCAAACTCTGCTCTACAGGATCCTTAGGTTGCTACCTCCTACTAAGTTTTCATCACATATCCTGCACACGTTAAGAGTTCAGAAAATGTTGGTGACAGATGAGTTGATTGCACTCAGCTGTCCCTGGAGGAACAAATGAGTTGTTTTGGCTAAGGCATAGGATCATAACTCTGCTCATTACATTCAGCTGGGGAGATTTTTTAAAAATACAAATGCCTGGGCCCCACTGTAGACAAATGGAATACAGTTTCAGGGAGTGGGACTTGGGTATCAGAATTTGTTGAAATTTTCCAAATGATTCTACTGTGAAGCCAGGGTTGAGAATCACTGGGTTACAGGAAGGAAGTGAAGGGAGGAGGATCTGAAGAGGCAGATGGGAATCAGAAAGAAAAACACCTGCTGAGATAGCACCCGTTGGTTTTTGTAGAAATGCCTTTGTGACTAGCATGGAAATGATTCTTTGTGAAGAATCACTGTTTTTATACTCAGAAGGTGGGTCTCCCCTCCAGGGAGTCCCTAGAGAAAACAATTCTCTACAGATAGGTTATGCTCTTCTCAGAGGTTTGGATTAACAGGAAAAGATTCTCATACAGGAGCTGACCTCTTCCTAGCCAACTTCCCCTCGGGCTATTATTTCTGGACATCACCTCATATTTCCATGAGTGTACAAAGTTATCTTCAGGTATATATCACAGTTTTCTTTTATGACTGCTCTAATTCACAGTCATCATTTTGGAGTTTTCTCAGTAGTTATGAAGTATGTGTCTTCTCTATATTTGTTGGTTTAAAGTAGGAGAACCCTTGGTTAACATGCAATATAACTTCACTAAATTAAACCCAGTGAAGGCTTCATTCTGCAAAGGAATCTGCTTACCAAGTTTTTCTCCTCTGGATAACTGAATCTTGGCAGCAATAGTATAGGCCACTGCCACTCAAAGTATGGTCCACAGACCAGTGCCAACCAAGAGCTGTTACCATTCTGCAATGAGACCAAATATTTAGAAACATCTGTGGTAATCTAACAATGATGTGACATTCAAATGGGTTCTTAGCAGACTTCCCTCAGTGAATAGGGAATTGACCAGCCCAGGTATTTCTGACCTGGGTGGTGAGTTGCAGGAGCGGGGTGAGCTTTGGATGGGTGCTACATAGTAGGGATGTGTGTTGGTCTGTGATTCCAGTCAACTGCTCTTTTTCATTTGTGTGTTCTAACAGGAATGTGTAGTTTTTTTTGTTGTGAATTTCTTTTGTGTTTCCCCAATGACTACTAAATTTGAGCTCCTTTGCTTATGTTTATTGGCCTTTTGTGTATCCTATTTAAGTGCCTGTTCCAGTGCCTTGCCCGTTTTTCTATTGGGTTTTAATCTTTTTCTTATTGGACAGTAGGATTTAGTTTAATATTCTAGATATAATTCTCTTGTTGGATATGTGGTCAATGGAAATTTTTTTAAAATGTCCTTCCCCCAGACAGGTTGAAAAGCAAGATCGCTGCACATTAACCCTGAGGTTCTATCCATGACAATACCTTGTGAATTTATTTTTGAAGATCGGAATAAGGAGTTCAAAATTGGCTCTCGAGCTCCTCGGTCAGGACTCTGAAAGTTGCAAGTATCATATGCCCAATTCAAAATAGTTCAAGCAAGCAAGAGAGTATATCAGCTGACAGAACTGGGATAGATTCAGATATGTGTAGGTCTAGGTGTTCAAGGTTGTCTCTCTCTGTCTCCCTCTCCCTCTCCACGGTCTCTTGCTCTGCATCTTCTGTGCTGGCTTTATTCTCTGGCAAACTCTCTCTGTCTCTGTTGGAAAGAATGGCCCGCAAAACTCCAGACTTATGTGATTATTGCTTGTCTCAGCTTGAGAGACACCTCTGTCTTCCAGTGTCTGTATACATGCCCCCAAAGGACTTTGATAGGCCATGCTTGGGCCATAAGTTCACCAAAGGAGCAGTCTGAGTCATGAGTTATCCCATACCAGGGGACACAGAATCCTGAGCCTAAGATTTTCAACCAGAAAGTGTGTGGACTTAAGGAGGGTCAGTTCTCAAAGAGAAGGGATGCAGCATGGACCCACAAGTAATAATAACTGTCCACGACCTCAACTATAAGGGCAAAGGACAATCTTGGGAACTGTTGAAGCGAGGCTTAGCGGTGTGTGTTTATGTGGTAGTAGAGGAGAAGGGAGGTATAATGTGGCCAGTGTTGTGCTGGAGAAAGATTAATTTGGCAGTACTGGGTTGGTAGGGAGTACTGAGTGACTAATGACAATGAGAACAGTTAGGTGAATATACATTTAAATATGGCTCCTTCTTTTCATGATTATCTCATTCCTTTATTCCTTCACTTACTCATGCAACCAATATTTGTTGAGTACCAGTTCTATTGTTAAACTTCCCTACTTGATGATATTACTTTGATAAATAAGACAGATGTAGTTCTTGACCTTATGGAGCTAAGAGTTCTGTCATTAAATATCTCAAAAGTGTTTTTTTCTAAAAAGATAATGTAGTCATCTTCTGTGACAAGAAACTGAGCAAAACCAGCGGGCTGGATCATGCTAAGAATTCAGAGGTCAGCAGTGTTTATCGTGAATGGTAACTCCCACCAGAGGCTGAGATAAACCCTGTTAATAAGCATGGGATTTATTTCTGAGCTTCCTGGTAGCTAACGCAAAAAGGAAAATCTGGTGAATTATTTCATTCTCATTGTCTGATGCCAATTCATTGTGGAAAGAAAAGCGTTTCCCTGGGTCTAAGTACTTGGAGAAATTTATTATGAGACCATATACAAAATATTTTGAGTAACACCATAAAATCATATCCCCTAACCTGACAAAATGACAGGGGCCTCATACTAGTATTTCAAACAGCAGCATTTCTAGTCTACCCCACTCAGTTTCTCCCCAAATCAGTCTCAAACAACATGGAATCAGAATGACATCACATTCCTGGGCAGGAACTGCTCTTAGGGAAGCCTTTTCTAACTTCTTCAAATAGAGATTGGATTTTTCTTTTTGTTGCTTCTATAGCCTCTTCTATATACCTATGATTCCACTCGTATATCCACATGACTTTGAATTGACATATTTTTTCTCCTCGTCTTCCCTTCCCACTAAATTTCAGTTACTTAAGGTAGATCCCATGTCTTCTTCAAGTCTGTGTTCCTAGGATCTACCGTATTATCCAGCCTAAGTGTGATGGGAATGGCTGGAAGGAAGCAGACAGAGAGAGGGAAAAAGGAAGAGAGAGGAGGAGGGCATCTCTTCAAGGAGAGAGAAGAAAGAGAAATCGATCAGGGAGGTCCTAAGTCTAGGCTGAAAGAGGCCAATCTGATTCAATCCAGTGAAGGCAGGGAGTCACATAAGGGAACTGCAGGAAGGCTATTCATGGAAGTGAGGAGCCAATGAGAGGAATAAATTAAAGATTGCTCCATTTTAAGAAGACTTTAAGAACTTAGCGTGTTCAAAGAAAAAAATTAGTGCTTGATGGAAATTGCCTTTAATCAGTTCTGATGAAGAGATGAGGAAGTTAGTATTTTATATGCAAACTCTTTCTATTGCCCCACCAAGAGCCCATGGTGGGTCCCTGGAGTTGCTGCTCAGGAACAGGAAAGGCCAGGGCCCAGGGCATGGCTATCCCAGTCTTGTTATCAGTGGGCTTGGCAGGGCGTTTTAGGGTGGAGGCAATGTGCGCCATGGCCTTTGGTATAGCTAGGGCCATTTTAAGTCTTCTGTTAGCCCTGGGCACGTCCTCATTTTGGTTGGCCCACCTCACATCCTGTCAAAAATATTAAAGGGACCCACAACATAGCAAAATTTATTTTTGGTTCTAAAAAACTTCAAAGGATTTTTATAATTTTGCTTTTGAAAATATACGGCTCGAAGTCACTCATTTATTTTGTAATTAGCCGTGGGTTCTCAGGTTTTGGAGCTCATTGTACATGGCAAAGCAAGAAAATCTAACCTTCAGATTGCCTTTAAGTGCTGTAAAATTTTAATGCATACTAAGTTTAACGAGTAATGACATTCATGTATATGAATTCAGCATTTACTTATTTTTAGTTTGCACTTTGCTTCTAGTATTTTGATATTTCAGATCCCAAGCACCTTTGTAAGCCCTTGCAAAGTTTGCAGGCCCCGGGCACAGTGCCTAGAGCAATTTGTGGGTAAAATGGCCTCACATACTAAGGGCTGGCACATGTCAGGCTGGACAAACCTCTCTTTAGATGTCGGGGATCTGATGTTGAAAGAAGGACACAGTTATTTCCCTGCTGAATTCAGGGCCTCATTAAAAGGGGTGGCAAGGGTATTTTTTAGCCAACTGTTTTATTATAAAAGAGTTCTGCTTTGGGGACAACAGTCCCGACATCGTAGACCAGAGTTTATGTCCTGGCTGTGCTCCCAGTAACTCAGTAACGTGCAGGAGTCACTTGAACTCTCAGAGACTTAGTTTTCCTGTCTATGAAATGGAGCCCATAATATCCATCTATCCTCACTCCTAGGGTTGTTTTGAGGATCAGATGAGATAATCTACAAGAAAACTCTTTATTGAAAAACACCAGACATCACAATCACGTAAGAGAGCTTAGAACAGTCAATCTCAGTGCTGGATGTGCTTTGGAACCATCCCAGGGGTTTTGAGAAAGGTCTGAAGTCTGGGCCAGTCTGGAGGCCAATTAAGTCACATTTGCAGGAGAGTCAACACATGGTGGTTTCTTTTCTTAAAGGCAACTCCTTCTGGTGATTCTAGCGTGCAGCTGACATCAGTGACAGAGGTGCCCCTAGAAGACATCTGTATCCACCGCTGGGAATGGTGAGTAGGTCAGTCTGGCTTCCAGGTTCAACAGCAGCTGTCCTTTAGCCCTATCCAGACCTGTCCTGTGGCAGGCTTCTGGCTCGTTCTGCTTATCCGGCCTCTTGGCAATTGATTCTGTGAGTTTGGCAAAAAACGGTTTGGGCTCTCCTGGCATGCAGCCAGGCTGTGCCTCCCAGGCTTGCAGTTGCGCCGGCTGTGTGGGCAAGTTTGGGCCAATGGACAATGAGCAGGAGTGATGTGACTCCTTCCTGGGCTTACCCAATGTATTAGTTCCTGGGGCTGCCATAACAAATCACCACAAACTGGGTGGCTTAAAACAACAGAAATTTATGCTCTCACAGTTCTGGAGGCTACAAGTCTGGAAATCAAGATGTTGGCAGGGTCATGGTCCCTCTGAAGGCTCTGAGAAGGACCCTTCTTGCCCCTTCCAGCTGCTGGTGGCTCATTCCTCAGCTTGTGGCAGCATTACTCCCATCTCTGCCTCCATCTCCACGTGACCTCTCCCAGTTTCTCCTCTTCTGTCTGTATTTTTCTTCTTCTTCCCAGGACACTTGTCACTGGATTTAAGGCCCACCCAGTTACTCCACAATAATCTCATCTTGAGATCCTTAATTATATCTGCAAAGACTCTCTTTCTAAACAAGGTCACATTCGCTGGTACTGGGGTTAGCACTTGAGCATATATTTTCAGTGGGGGTGGGGGGAAACCACAGTTCAACCCATGACATCCCCAGATGACTTGACTTAGAGGTGGATGTTCCATCATCATCCTTTTAAGCACTTTCTCCAATTGTCTTACTTCTCATCGCTGTACTCACTGCTCATGGGAAGGAGAATGTTAAGTACGCTACTAGGGTTGGACTAAATTAATATTCACACAGGATGTGGTCAGGATGAAGATGTAGTTTCTAACCTAGTATCAGAGCTGGATGCCTGGCTTATGAGCAACCCACATTCTCATTGGAGGTGAGTGAGTCTTGCATTGATTGACCTCTGCCAGACTGGCACGATCTTAGGCATTATTTCCTTTGGCTGTCAAAACAACCAGCAAGATGGTTGCTGCTATCACCATTTGAACATGAGAAAATCGAAGATGAGTTTGCCCAGCAGATCCTAAGATGATCTGAGTGTGAGTTTATTTGGGTAGTGACTCCAGGAAGAGCTGATGGGGGGGTTGAGAAGTGAGACTGGAACCGGAAGGAAGCCTAAACCAAGTGTGCTATGAGCAGGACAGTGTTGCAGCCAGCTGGGGTTCAGTCCCTTTGGGGACCTCTGGGCATCAGGTCGAGCCCACTTCAGAGGGGTGAAGAAGCTGGACTATTTATCTACCAATGCCCACCTGATACAGGTGTAGAGCTATTTCCAGAAGTGTTAACTCCCTGGCTCCTCCAGCCTGCATTACTAATAGGCAGAACAAACTCTGGTGGCCAGAGAGACTGTGAGACCAAGATTTTGTAATAGAAAGCTACTGGTACCAAGGGAAACAGGCAGGGGCTGAGGGGCTCAGGGCGGGACACTGATGCCGTCTGTTGCAGAACTAAAGAGCTTTTGCTCTTGGTGCCATGCTACAGTGCCTTGTACCAACCAGGGGCTCTACTGTCTGCCCACTGCCTGTCCCATCGTCAGTTCTCATGCTGAAGTCCCATGCTGTTTGCAAGACTTCCTGAAGCCCAAAGACTTGGAGATCAAGTCCAGAAGATTCTTTTCTTAGATGCTTCTGCAGTGTGTGTGTTTTATGTGATGGGTTCCATGTGACCCAGTGACATGCATCATACTTGAAATATTTCCACTGCTGACAAAATAAATCAGCTCTGCCCACTGTAGCGCTCAGCTTATTAGGGGAAAATGGAATAGGGGCATTAAATATTAATGCTGCATATTTTCCTCTCCCTTGGCACCTTCTATGCTGCTGATCACTGCCCAGCCAGCGCAGCTTTCTGTCTTTTTTCTTCTGAGGATGATCGGGGACAGGCGGAACCTTGACAAGGCAGTGAGGGGCAGATGTGTGCAATGGCACTCCAACCGGCTTCTAGGTCCCTGCTTGGGAACATCCCTGCTTGGCACCCGATGCCAAGGACTATAGCACTATCAGACTTCATGCTCATAGAAAGCTTCCTGCTCCACGTGTGCAGCTTGGAAGCATTCACAGTAGAGACAGTGAAGTTTCTCGAAGGAAAGTGGTTTCAGGAGAGGCGAGTTGGAGAAAACAAACCTCAGTGAAGCAGTTGATAAATCCTAAAGTAAGAAACAGATGAGATCACTGGCTTTGCCTCTTGCTCTATTAATTTTCAGCAAACATGCAAAAAAGTCACCCTCACTTCTAAGCCCAGGCCAGTGAGGATGTGTGTGGATAGGCAGCTTTTAGGCCCCGGAAAGAAATTCTTCCAGAGATGTTGGTGTTTCATTTGGCTAATCTGTGGAAACCTCTGCACAAAAATAAAAAATAAATCCCTAAGAGGGATTCTCTTTCAGAATCCTGGGAAGTTCAATCTCTTAGTTGTTTTTTAATTAATTTTTTATTATACAGTAATGCATTAATCCAATTTTGTAAAAATTAAATCATTTCTCATAAGGCTAGAGCAGCCCCTCCAGCCCCACGTCCTGATGCCCTCCCACTGCCTGAGAAGTGGGTGCCGGGGGTTGACTGCAATATGATCATGACCAGGCGTGCTTAGGTTTTCACATTTGTTTTTTCTTTGTTTCTGATGCCCCTTCTGAAAAACACTTATGTCATTTTCAGGTGAGATCTATCGTGGTTTGGTCTCCTCTCTCTTGTCACCAGACATCCTTCCTCCTTCTCCCGTGACACCGACACGGGGGCGGGATGAATTTCTTCCAATGACCATTTTTATCCACTGCATCTGAGCTCAGGAGACTTGGAGGGCTCTCTGCATCCTATGGCATCAGGGCGGAGCTTCTCCACCTGGCTTTCAATACTTGTCACAATCTGTCCCTCTCTGTTCCTCTCTGGTCCCCTCACCTCCTGCCCCTGGCTCTCTTGTATCTAGTCCCTCTGGGGCAGTGCACACAACCCTCACGTGGCCCGGTCCCGGGCCTTTGCTCCTGCTGTTCGTCTCTCACCTCCCCACTGTGGGTCATGCTGTTGTTTCAAGACGAGGCATCCTCTGAAAGGATTCTTTGTGTCTGTGCTGGCCTTTCTTCCTGGAACTCATCTCCAGTTATCACTAGGGGCTTGGGGACTTTAATATCTCTGGTGGCTATATTTGTTCATATCCTCTTTCCAGTCACAGAGACTCTTTTAGGTCAGAGTCAATTGTCATCATCATCATCATCATCATCATCATCGCCGTTGTTGAGGCCTGCTGTGTTCCAGCCTTTGGGTACATCCCTTCCATCATTTCACTTCATCCCATTCCTGTTTATGGCTAAGGATCTGTGGCTGGGAAAAGCTATGTCCCTTGTCAAAAAAGTCCCATAGCTAATACAAGTCAAAGGCAGGATTCAACCTTAGGGCTGCCTCCCAAGCATATGAATGATAAGAATCAAGGTTTGATATGAACCTGATGGTGTGTGTCCCCTAATTTTGCTTAATCAGTGGCCCTGGTCCTGGACATCCCATATTTGTATCTATGCAGGGTGCCTAAAGGGCAAGCCCTGGAGTTTGTGGTCCCCTCTGCTTGCCCTTTGCTCAGGTGCTTGGAGAGCTAAGATCTGAAGGGGGTTGGGGGAGGGCTGTCTATCAGGCGGGCTTAGGCCTCCAGGGACCCCAGCAAAGCTCTCAGCAATTTAGGTTAAATGAGCGTCCAAAGGCCAGCGCTGTGGAAAGATCATGGGAAGACATTATCCACGGTTGTTTACAAGTGAGACTGAGAAACTCCTTAGTGGCTTTCTTGAGGAGGGAAGACATGTCCCTTGAGGGAAAATTAGGCAAATCGTGTGCCTGTTTGGGCCATGAGGGCCCCAGTCCTAACCGGGGAAATTAACTTGTCACCGGCTTGGCTGTCACTTGTGCTCTTCTCATGGCTTCCTGTGTTTTGGCATCATTGCAGCCACAGGGAGCACATGTGCACGAATCCTCACTCCTGGCACCTGCATCTGGGGAGAGTAACTTCATTTAGGGCACGTCACAGTCTGGCTGGGACGTTCTGGTGATTCACCGTACTCCCACAAAGGAAATAATAGATAACCTGTCCCCTTGTCTGCATCTGCCAAAGCATCCTTTAGCCCTTAGGGCCCAAAAGTTCTCCCCTGTTGAGCTGCTCTCTGTCATAGTCTACCTCTCCCAATCAGAATGAAGGGCTGTGAGACTGCGAGAGTCCCTGGTTCCAAGAGCATGAGCAGAAGGTGCATGAAACAATGGCTCAGTGGTCAAGCAAGTGTGAAAAATGCTCTTATGAGTATCTTGCTGCAGGACTTCTCAGAGCCTTCAATGTGCTAGAGGGGGCTGACATCACGTCCCCCAAATCTTTGATCATGGGACCCTTTTTCAAGTTTAGTATCCATTTCTAGATGGTGGTGGTCCATTCCTCACACCGTAAAAGACTGATGTGGAGAAAAAAGTGAGAATTTTAGAGCTCAGTAGAGCTGGGGAAGAAAGTCTTCCTCACCTCAACTGCTGCATGTCCCTGGGCCTTTTGGGCCTCTGCTTCCTCATCTTGAAGCATGGAGAACAGAATGTCCTCAAGCAGTTGTTGAGAAGATTAAATGAGATACAGTTCTTGGAGCATTATTCTCAACCAACCCCAACATTGTAACCTGTGACATTGTACTCCTTGCTAAGGGGACTTTGTCAGACTGACCGGGATGAGAGCTATTTTTGTATGAATTTGTTTCCTTTCCCACAAGATCATGAGCTACTTGAGGGTAAGGGCTGTATCTTAGCTCAGCAAGGTGCCTGCCTCCTAGAAGGTGTTTGATATACAGTAATTACATTCCTATTGAATCTTGCCACTTTTTCAATGTTGTGGAATCGCAAGAGTCTGTGGATCTCTTGGGAAATTTTCAGGGTTTGGCAAAGCTTATGCAGAAATAATTGACCAAGGAGGAGTAAGTAGATCCCCTATTTCTTTTAAATCCACCGAAACCTTGTTGTGCATAGATAATTTTAAAAACTTTTTTCTCTATAAAAATAATCATTGCTCATTGTAGAAAGTTTAGAAAATGGGGAAGAGCATAAAGAAGAAAATTAAATCGCATAATCCCAACTACTGCTATTACTTTAAATATGCCTCTTTTCGGTCTATTTCATTGACTTTGTGTGTATATATAAATATGTATAATATATATTTAATGAGAATGGATTGTTTTGTTCCAATTGTATAACCTGCTCTGTTCACTTAACAATACTTAGGAAATATATGTAGACATCTTCAGCTATTCTTCTGTATCATTCTAAATGGTTGTCACTTTCTGGCATTCTGCTATTGGACATCAAATGATTTATTTAAACAATCCCTTATTTTGGTGGTTGCTGTTCTTCTGTACTACAAACAATGAAACAATGAACATTCATCTGGAAAATCTTTGAAAACATCCTTGATTATGTATTTAAGATAAAATTTTAGAAGTAAAATTGTT
Source organism: Nomascus leucogenys (assembly GCF_006542625.1). Lineage (NCBI taxonomy): Eukaryota > Metazoa > Chordata > Mammalia > Primates > Hylobatidae > Nomascus > Nomascus leucogenys. Next base: position 20,282,616 of record NC_044383.1, on the reverse strand, counting down.
GAATCACAGATTAATAGTAGATATAGAATTCTTAACCAAGGAACATTTGGTATTTGCCAAGTGTTATTCTAGACAAGAGGTTGGTAAAGTACAGCCTGCAGGCCAAATGTAGCCCACTTCATGTTCTTCAAATAAAGTTTTATTGGAACACAGCCATGCCCAATTATTTGCATATAATTTGTGGTTGCTTTTTGCTCCAAAATGGCAAAGCTGAGTGGTTACAGTGAAGACTGTATATCCTGCAACACTTAAAGTATTTACTAACTGGTCTTTTACAGAAAATGTTTGCTGTTCTAGACAATGACACTGTTCTCAGGCAAGAGCTTATGGCCAGCGTGGTAGCTCACGCCTGTAATCCCAGCACTCTGGGAGGCCGAGGCGGGAGGATCATTTGAGGTCAGTAGTTTGAGACCAACCTGACCAAGATGGTGAAACCCCATCTCTACTAAAAATAGTAAAAATTAGCCAGGCATGGTGGTAAATGCCTGTAATCTCAGCTACTCAAGAGGCTGAGGCAGGAGAATCAATTGAATCTGGGAGGTGGAGGTTGCAGCGAGCTGAGATTGTGCCACTGCACTCCGCTCCAGCCTGAGCAACAGAGTGAGACTGTCAAAAAACAAACAAACAAGAAAACAACTTACGTGGCCCTTGAACTTTTGCTAAGATTGGAAAGAAAGAGCAAAAATACTGATGAGGTCACTGGTGACCCTTCTAGCATGACCTCCTAGGTGTTAAATTCTTTGCTGACTTTTTAGTCCTTACCCACTTACTCTTTTGTATATTTCAAACAAAACACCATTTCCTCATTATTGAAACTTTTGCCTATACTGTCTTCAGCAACATTCTTTCCCAGGTCCTTGCAGAGTTTCCTTATTAGTTTGCAATAGAGTCCAGTGGCTAAGAACTTGTACTGTGGAGACAGATTGGCCTGGCTTGAAATCCCAGCTCCTTTGTTTCCTAGTCTTTGGCCTTCAGCCCCAGTTTCATTCTCTGAAAAATGAGTGGAATCAACACCTATTTGAGAAGTTCCTAGCTCTACACCCAGCACATACTATGTGCTCAATAAAGGATGGCTTTGTGTCTCAGTTACCTTTCCCAGCATCTCTTCTGTACTAGTCTGTTCTCACACTGATGTAAAGATACTACCCGAGACTGAATAATTTAGGACAGAAATAGGTTTAATTGACTCACAGTTCCACATGGCTGGGGAGGCCTTAGGAAACTTACAATCATGATAGAAGGGGAAACAGGCACCTTCTTCAAAAGGCGGCAGGAGAGAGGAATGAGTGAAGGAAAAATTTGCCAAACACTTATAAAACCACCAGATTTCATAAGAACTCACTCACTATCAGTAGAACAGCGTGGAGGAAACCACCCCATGATCCAATCACTTCCCACCAGGTTCCTCCTCAACACCTGGGGATTATGTGAGTTACAATTCAAGATAAGATTTGGATGGGGACACAAAGCCTAACCATGTCATCTTCTCTACCTGCTTTCCCATGAAATGATGGTGTTCCCGGGGCTCTCTTTTCTTTCTATTCTGGCTTCCCTTTGGTTGAAAATTACTGCTCAACTGTGGCTGAGTTCTCTCTGCCCTTTTTGGGTTTTACCCATCTCTGCATATGAACCGTTTGTAAGTTTCAGATCATTACATGGTGGCCAATAATACCCCAGTCTAGAAACTCAGGTACAGTTTTGTCCAAAGCTATCAAAAGACATTTAAAATAATTATTAACCTTCCACCTTGTAAAAATCTAAACTTACAATAAAACTTGTCTTTGATTTATGTAAAAATTTCTGTCTCAACTTATTCTCCCCAAACCTGCTCTCAACCCACCTCCCACACTCCCCACCAGAGGTATATATAGATAGATAATTTCTGATAATTTAATGGGACTTAAATTCAACAGGAAAAACATGAGTCCAATTTTTTCTGGCCAAAGGATGCTTCCAGAAGGTTTGAAGGCATATCATTCTCATCTCCAAATCACAGATCATCCTCCAAAGAATTTAACTGCAATCAACTGTTGAGTTTTAAAATGTCTGATTTTCCTAAAAAGAAACAAGAAACAAAATGCAAGCACACACACACATATTTTAGGAGAGCTGGCGCTTCTTACTGTGAGCCACTTATCATGATCCAAAAGATTTACTCAGAGGCATAATTAATTGGAACTTATTTCAGTGGAAGTTATTTCCCTTCATCTCATTACAGAAACAAAAGAATTTTATAGGCCAGGGGATCCATGAGGTTTCAAGAGAGGCTATTGATGAATGAAGTTGGAAGGAGTTGATACACGGTCAGAGATGGTTAACATCCAGAAATTCTTACAAAGAAATGGCAATTCTCTTCCATTAATCCTGTCTTGCCTCTTTGATCTTGAATGATACCATGGCTGCAAGTTAAGTGTAAAACGACCCTGGCGTAAAAGGCCTTCAAAGATCTTGCCCTGGAGAAAGATCCTTCAAGAATTTGGAAGATTAAAAATAACAAAAATGATAATAATTATTTAAAAAAAAAAGCTGTCAAACCAACAAAACAAAAGTCAGAAAAATGTGAACAAGTAGAGGATCCTTTAGGAAGGTTTTATATAGCTGCTGAATTGTAAATCTGCTATCTGTACTTGTTATGACAAGGACACCTACGTTAACTTATCACCCCAGCAATTGTGACCCAACGTTTACAGGCCCAACATGATTCATTTCCCTGGGGATATGGATCATGTTGGGCCTGTAAATGTTGGGTCACAATTTTTTTTTTAAGATAAAGTAATTAAATTAAGGAGAAAGGTGGGGGAAGATACCGTTTGGAGGGCACTTGAAAGATTTCTTAGTAGATGACCTACTGATTTTTCTTTTGTCCTTTTCATTTTTCCTAATGTTCTAAAGAGCCTCTCCAGGGCTCTCAGAACTTTAGTAAGGAAGCACTGTGGAAGGTTAAGAGCTCCAACATTTGTGGCAACTATTTGAGATGCCAAAAATTAGAAGGGGCTCAGAGCACCTTTACTCTCACTTTGTATTATCTTCTGACCCAACAGACTGAGCCCCCGAATGTTTCAACATTCTTTTAACTCTGGAAGTGGCCTAAAGCCATAAAACATTCTTTTAATTCTGGAAATGGGGGAAGAGGAACAAGTATGGCTGTAGAGTGAAGATATTGTCACCCGGCACAGCTGGTGGTCAAGCTCCATGCTCAAAATTGTCCAATTAAAGAAATGAAAAAATGTAAGCTCTGTCAGGAAAAAACGCAAATAAGGTGGCTCGGGGTTAAGATTTTGAGTGGCTTGGTGATTAAAATTATGCTCTTGTTTACTGGGGTAAATGGAGTTTTTAAAAAAATCTATATACAGTTGGGTGAATTAGGCAACCATCCATTACGTAATAGGGTAACAACATAATCCACCCTAATGGCTGTGAGGCCAGCCAAAGCCATGGCAAAGTTGAGGGACTTGGGCGTTTTCACTTTTCCTACTTTAGCTCTTGGAAAAGCAAGTGTTTCAGGGAGTTCAGTCTTTCTCTCTCTGTTCAGAGTGTGATGTCTAATGGTGCTTTCCCTCAAATTTGAGTTCTTGTTTTTAATACAGAAGGAAAACTTCCTCTGAAACAGCACGTACCATTTTTATCCTCACTTAGAGGGATTGCATTCCCTGGTTTCGTATCTGGACATCATCCAAGGTGAATCGTTAGGACAGAGGACAGGGAGCATCTAACGCGGTTTGTGCAAATTGAAGCATTTGAAGCCACTGGACCATTTTAGAAGTCATTTCATTGAGACAGACGGAAGGGATAACTCCCCTTCATCTTCCAGGCACTTCCAGACTGATGAAGGGATCCCGAAAACAAAATAGAGTCAGCTGTTTTCTGTTCTGTGGAGGTTGCATTGAGGCGGGCTTCCTCCTCACACTGGCCTTTCTGTTGCCCTAGTTGGTGGGAGAGTGGGTAGAGCTGCAGAGGCTTGGGCAGGGCTGGGAGGGTGTGTGTGCGTGCATCTGTGCGTGCAGGCCTGCATGTGCCTGCACTGTGCATGTTCCAAAGGCTATTTAGAGTGGACACTACGGTGCACTTCCCATGTCTAGCTTCAGGATCAAGGTGCTCGTTCACTCAACTACTGATGATGTTGGTTGTGGGAGGCTCACAGCCAGCAACTGCCCTCAGCCAAAGAGAGCTGCCTGGCTCAGGTATATGTGCTGTCTCTGGGGCATCACGTACGCAATGACTGGTCCATGCATGGGCACAAGGCCTCAGTCCCTCACCTGGATTCGAGACAACATTGAGAGCCCTCCCAGCTCCAGAGCTCCCTATAAGATCAGTAGAGGCCTCTGCTATGAGTGTATCACAGCTCAACTTCTTCCTCTGCCCAGTCCTGCCTCCCCCCAACCCCTCCCAGTGTGGATCCTGGGAGTGTTCCCCAATATACCGCCTGCAAGCCAATCTGTCTCAGTCTGTTGTCCAGGGAACCTGTCCACTGACCACATGTCTGCTCCTCTTTAAGTGGATAGTAAATAAGAATTGGCCAATGCATTGCTGGTCTGCTGCTGCATGATCACACTGGCAGCTGGATTCCACAAAGTCACCAGGTGTTTCTGGAGACAGTGCTAGTCTCAGGACCCCTGCTATGGCCGACTGTGGGGGTGCAACTTTAGGGACTTGGGGATGTTGGAATGTTTAGTCTCAGGTGGCCTGTCATCCTGACTCAAATTCCACCTTTTTGCTATACATTTCTTTTTACCTGACGACTTTTGGGTTTTCCAAAGTTTTCTGTTGCAAATATCTGGAAGTCACAGTGTGGTTCTGCGGAGATAGCACACGTTCTAGCCCCAGCTCTGCCGCTTACTAGCTGTGTGTTCTTGACCAAGCATCTTTCTGGGCCTCAGAGTTCTCATATGGGAGGTAGGACTCTGGGGATGTGTCTGCCCACCTTACAAAGCAGTTGTGAGGTCCAACAATTCTGCGTGAGACACCAGTAAGGGCACTGGGGGAAGTCCAGGCTGGGCGGGAGAGTAACGCCTTAACACATCAGTTTGTGTCTTAGTAGGACTTTATCCATCAGCCCCAGCCAGGCCCTGCCAGAGAGGAGCTCAGAAGAGAACTGTAGGAGGGGGCCTAGGAGGAAGCTCTGGATTTGAGGCCGTGCAGAGTGGAGTTTAAATCTCATTTCTACCAGTGATTTGGGAAGACTACTTAGCCTCTTTGTGCTTAAGCTTCCTTATCTGTATATTAGTATAATGGCAATCATAGGGTTGTTTATGAAGAGTAAATGAAGGAATTTGGACAAAGTATCTAGAGCATAGTTTAGGAACTCACTAGCTTTCACTAGTGGCAGAGTGGAGTAAACTCTCAGCTTAATCAATTACCAGCTGAGTGACTTCAAGTGAAATATTGAATAACCCTGGGCCTCAGTTTACTTGTCTGTAAAATGGAATGATACCACCTACTTTATGTGGTAGTTTTAGAGGCTAATGTAGACAAAGAACGTGGTAGTAACAGCTCTTATTTTTATTTTACGAGACGGAGTCTCGCTGTGTCACCCAAGCTGGAGTGCAGTGGTGCGATCTCTGCTCACTGCAACCTCCGCCTCCAGGGTTCAAGCAATTCTCCTGCCTCAGCCTCCCCAGTAGCTGGGATTACAGGCATGCACCACCACACCCGGCTAGTTTTTTGTATTTTTAGTAGAGACGGGGTTTCACCGTGTTAGCCAGGATGGTCTCAATCTCCTGACCTCATAATCTGCCCGCCTCGGCCTCCCAAAGTGCTGGGATTCACAGGCGTGAGCTACCGCGCCCGGCCAGCTCTTATTATTGTTATTATTTCTAAGGAGGTTTATTTTTTATTGAGGATCCCAGATCAATAGCCGCAACGCAATGATCCAATGGAGAAGTTACGTGGATTATTCCCTATAGTGAGCCCCAGAATGAATGGGTCCCAGCACTCTCACTGAGGATGGAAAGTTCCCAAATGACTTCTCTTGCCAAATTATTTGTTTCCTAGCAGGGAAATAACACATGGAACTTGGCCACCCTGGGCTCGAGTCTCACTGTTTTCTGGGAATCACCTGATGTCAGGATTTGCAACATGAATACCTGGGCCAGGACAGGGAGCTCTGCCAGGCCACAGACAAAGGCTTCTTTGGTCCCTGCGGTGGCTTTAGCCACTGCTTGGCCAGTTGTCTGCCAGTTGGCTCTCGGGTGTCATGTGACCATCCCTACTCAGAGATCCTCAGATAGACTTGAGTCATTTGTGGGCATTGTGTCACATCCACAACCTTGTGAGGGTATAGAAAAAGTACATTTTCACCACAAAATACCCAGATGGACCCCATTCATACCAAAGAAATCTGCCTTATGCCAAGGGAGAAAGCAGGTGTTGTGGTACAGAAAGAGCACTGGGCTGGGAGTCCACCTGACATGCTATAGCAGGCCTTGGCCCCCTCTGCTTAATGGGCCCAGGGACTGTGGTTGTAGGGAAAAGAAACTCATACAATTTAGTTTGAGGGAAAAAACAGGGGCATTATTATTAACATTCAGGGGCATTTCCTGGGACCTCTTTGCAGGAGGTCCACCTGGCCTCACAGCAAGTGGGAAGACACCATCTCTCTCTGACATCCCGTAGGTGGCTGTGTCTGCAGCTCCCCGGACACTTGCTCAACTCTCCTCCCTGCAGACCAACTGTCCTTGCCAGGCCTACTTTCTATGCCTTACTTTGGCCACCACTGGCTTTGGCTGACTGTGACACTGACTCCAGACTCAACACTCGAGGCTTTTCACAACTCACCGATGCAGCTGAGACCAACAATCCCCTTGTTTAAATAGTGAGGAGAGAGAATTTGATTGGCTTAACTGGAGTCAGGTGTTTGCTTCTGGTCCAATCAGCTGTGAGCAGGGGCCCCATTATGGGACCCCATTATGCCGTGGGTTGCTTCTCCTGGAGCTATGGACTGTGTAGGCTCCCCTGCAGGGGGATACAGGTGGCAGAGAGAGAACGGACATTTGGAAAAAATTGTTTCAGCTTTCTGGGCTTTATTTTCCTCAACTGAAAATAATCATCATTATTATGTTGGTCATTAAGTGGCCGATTAAATCATTTTGCATATGGAACCAGTTGACCTTTCCCTCATCACAGCCCACCCCACTTTTGCACCTGTTCAGTCATCTGTGGCCACATACTAATAATCCTAACTCCATTTCACAGGATAAACGGAGTCCGTTCTTTTTTTTCTTTCCTTCTTTTCTTTTCCTCATTGCACTAAGAATGCTTAACATGAGATCTATCCTCTTAAATTAGTAAGTATACAGTTTATTATTGGTGATCATAGGTTCAGTGTTGTACAGCAGATCTCTGTAGCCTATTCATCTTGCAGTATTCGTCTTTCTGTAATTGGCTTCGTTAATTTAGCATAATTTTTTCAAGCTTCATCCATGTTGTCCATATTGCAGGATTTCCTTATTTTCTAAAGGCTGAATAGTATTTCATTGTATGTTTATACCACATTTTCTAATTTCAATTATTTGGATAAATACCCAGAAGTGAGATTGCTGGATCATATGGTAGTTCTAGTTTTAATTTTTTGAGAAAGCGCTATACTGTTTTTCTTTTTCTTTTTTCTTTTCTTTTTTTTTTTTGAGACGGAGTCTCTGTCGCCCAGGCTGGAGTGCAGTGGCGCGATCTCGGCTCACTGCAACCTCCGCCCCCCAAGTTCAAGCAATTCTCCTGCCTCAGCCTCCCAAGTAGCTGGGACTACAGGCGCATACTACCACACCCGGCAAATTTTTTGTGTTTTTAGTAGAGACGGGGTTTCACCTTGTTGGCCAGGATGGTGTCGACCTCCTGACCTCGTGATCCACCTGCCTCGGCCTCCCAAAGTGCTGGGATTACAGGTGTGAGCCACCATGCCCAGCTTGAGAAACCGCTATACTGTTTTTCAGAGTGGCTATGCCATTTTGCATTCCCACCGATGGTGTGCAAAGATTTCAATTTCTCCACTTCTTTGCCAACACTTGTCTTTTGTTTTTTGGTAATAGCCATCCTAACAGATATGAGGTGATATCTCATTGTGGCTTTCTTTTGCATTTCCCTGATAACTAGTGATGTTGAGCATTTTTTCATGTACCCATTGGCCATTTTGCATGTCTTCTTTGGAGAAATGTCTATTCAAGTTCTTAGCCCATTTTAAATTGAGTTACCAGGGTGGTTTTTTTTCTTTTGTACTACTGAGTTGTAAGGGTTCCTTGTATGTCTTACAGATTAACCTCTTATCAGACATACGGTTTGCAAATATTTTCTCGCTTTCCATAGATTGCTTTTTTACATTGTTGATTGTTTTCTTTGCTGTGCAGAAGCTTTTTAGTTTGACATTGTCCCACTGGTTTACTTTTGGTTTTGTTGCCTGCAATTTTGGTGTCATATTCATTATAGGAAGTGCATTCTTCAAGAAAGTTCTCTTCTCTAGGACATTTCTGGGACTCCTAAGGAATGTGTACAGGTTCCTTAAGTGGTGGCATGTCATCCCCTGCAGGCCACTTGCTCTGCATTCTTGCCCCTGTCGAGCTCAGCTGGACATCTCCAGCAGCCTGTTTTCCAGGCTGCAGATGCATATCTTTATCCCTAATATGGATGCGAGTTCCTTCCTTCAGGACCCAAAGCACAGCTGAAATATGATGGAAATGGTATAACTTTACTGACTATTTGGGGATAATGGAATTTAACTAGAAGAATAAGGTTAGCCCTTGTGTAGCTTCTATGGGGCTTTCATAGGCTAGAGGACCCCGAGGAGACCTTCAGAACATTTCTGCTGATGAGTCCCAGCCACTCTGACAGAGAGGAAGAGCTCCGTCCCCGAGTCCCAAGTCCACCTCATCTCATTCACCACGAATCGTCCCATTTCCTGGGAAGCCTTCCAGTGGGCTTCCATTTTCTTTCCTCTGAAGGAAATGTCCCCTCTGCTGCCCCAACCAGGCTGCCATCTGACCCCACAACCTCTACCAGATGGTCACACTTGTCATTGCCCCTCTCCCAAGTCTGGCTTCTTCAACTAAAGTAGCTTGCAGGAGTAACTCAATTGCCCAGACCTGGTTTTGGGGGCCAAGCCTGGACCAGGGTCCTTTCATCATCTGCCAACATTCAGAAAAGAGAAGATGGGGCCTGCATTTCCCTCCTGGTGGGGGCAGGTCTTGGCAGCAGATCACCTGTGAGCTCATTCTTGGTCAAAAAGACAAATGAAACTTCCAAGAATAAACAGTGATCCTCAGACATAGGATACTGAAATCCCATGTTTTACAGAAAATGATTTTCTGACTTTAGATTTCATCTGAAGAGTCTCTGATTGATATTTGTTAATGATATGCATTAGAATGAGAACTGGTCCTACCAGCACTACCAGGAGGGCCCAGTGACATGGCCCCTCCTGAACAAAGGGAGTATCTGCTCAAAGGTAAATTCATTTGTTTTTTCTTTATGGACTAAAGAGATTATCTGACATTCCCCAAATGGCGATTTTCCACCTTCAATATTTAAAGCCCCAGTCTCTTCCAGGTGTCCTGCTACAATAAATTATGTTCTTTGATCCTCCCAACAACTTTATAAGGTGAGGTATGATTTTCTTCGTCTTGGAAATAAGGAAACTGAAGCGCAGGGTCATGTGATCATTAGCCTAAGGCTAGTAAATTGCAGGGTAGGATTCAAACCCAGGTTGGACTGTGTCCTTTGGCCTACATCAGGCTTGTCCCATGGCCCTTCCAGATTACAGTTCTGAGGTCCTTATGAGACTGGGCAGCTCTGATGCTAGTGTGTGGGAAGGCAGGAGGTAACTCTCCAAAGTGAACTTCTAAGGAGGGACCAGCTGTGTCATGTGCAGGGCCCACTGCAGGATGGCAGCGTGGGGCCCTTATTCAAAAGTTTCTAAGAATTCAAGAGCCGGGCGCGGTGGCTCATGCCTGTAATCCCAGCACTTTGGCAGGCCAAGCCAGGCAGATCACTTGAGGCCAGGCGTTTCACCAACATGGTGAAACCCCGTCTCCACCAAAAATAGAAAAATTAGCTGGGTGTAATGACGCATGCCCGTAATCCCAGCTACTGGGGAGGCTGAGGCATAAGAATCGTTTGAACCCAGGAGGTGGAGGCTGCAGTGAGCCAAGATTGTGCCACTGCACTCCAGCCTGGGCGACAGAACGAGACTCTGTCTCCAAAAAAAAAAAGAATTCAAGACCCCAACAGCACAGCTTTAAACAAAGCACAGGGCCCTTGTGAGCCCTGGGCCCCATGCAGGTGGCATGCCTGTGGAGCTGGGGACCCGGATGAGTCACCTTGCTCCTGGAAGGAGTGCGGGCTGCAGGGTAATCTGGCACTGTGGGAAATGGGGCAGTTTTCTAGTGAGTCTTCTCCGCCTGCTCCCTGTCAGGTGACATGATTGTCAGAGAGAGCAAGAGACCGAAGTGTCGAGCGTACCAGATAATTTTTGCAGTTTAGCTGCTTTTATTCCTTCCCTATTGTTGTTGTTTTGAATAATCTGTGTGGCTTTTGAAGAAATTGCTCGAACCAGTTTGAGCCTTAATAAGATATGAAAAAATTGGAGGCAAAGGGGGCCTGGTGATAAAAGCACGGCTTTCATTTGGCGCTGCAGGCGCCGGGAGCGGAGGAGCCGGGTGCGGCGCACTCGTCAGAGGCAGGTGGGCGGCCAGAGTGCTGTGCGCAGTGGGACTTGGCACTAAACAGCAGAATGACAATTGGAAACATAAAAGCCAAGGCAGAAAGCGAGAAGGAAATAGAGAAAAACAAACCCCCAACTCAACTACAGCCACCTGAATGAGGAGGAAGGTGAGAGAGTAAGGCTGCCGGTAAGGATCATAAGTGATGAGCAGCCCCTGCTGGCAGGCGAGGTCTCTGGTGGTTCCCCCCAAGGACAGAGGTATTTGGGCACCTGGCTGGGACTCCCCAAAAGGCAGGGTTTGCTAGAGAGGAACTAATGTGAACTGACACCTCCCAAATTCCCAGGTCATTGTTGTCTAACCAGCTCCTCTGAAAGCCAATCTCTGGCTTGGCGCTTCATGAAAGGTCCGCGACCATCCTGTGTGCAGCTTGGAGCTGGCCTTAGGGATACAGTGGCTAACAGTCAGGTGTGGTTGGTCCCTGTCCTCCTGGGATTCTCAGTCTGGGGGAGGAGCCGCACAAATGGGCAGACAGGTAGACTTGCAGGGGAGGTGCTGAGGGGTGTATGCAGAAGAGCCATCTCACCCAGAGATGACCTCTCCCTGGGAAAGCAACATGTGACATTTCCATCCCACAGGAAATCTGAAGGATAAGTGGAATTTATCCATGAGTTGGAGATGGTGAGGGTGAGGAGGGGATTCCTGGCTATGGGGAAAACATGGGCAAAGGCCAGGCAGCAAGAAATGGGATGTTGTGATGGAAAAACCTTTTAGTCAGCAAACATTAATTGAGTGGCTACTATGTGCTGCAATGCTAGTGAGCCATCCCTTACACTTGACTGTGCCACTCCCAGTCACTTGCTTTTCCACTTTGAGACCCTTGCCTGCTTCCCTGTTTTCTCTATTCTTTCCATCCCACAACATCAATTGGTCCCCTCCCTTGAATTTATTCCACGTATTAGCAGAATACAAATTTAATTGCTATTTCAGAGACCAAAATGCCATTGACTCAAATAAGAAAGAGGGAAGTTAATTGTGCTGTCAGAAGACTCCCCCAGAATAAGCAGTGTTAAATTAGCCTAAAGCTGTCTCCTTACATGTTCTAAGTTCAGCCTAAAGGTTTCTCTGTGCACAGTGAACTGTAACCTAACTGGATGTCTAAACAGACTGTAACCTACTTTTGTGCCAATCACCAAGTTTTGGCCGATCAAACTCTGCCAACTATTACAAACCATGTTCAAATAAGGCAAATGTGGAACTATAAACAATCCAGCTGTTTCTATACCTCACTTCCATTTTCTGCACATCTCTTTCTCTTTTTTTTCCTCTCTGAAACTATTCTAGTTAGGGGGCTGCCCAACTTGTGAATCATTCTTTGCTTGATGAAACTCTGTTAAATGTAGTTTGTCTAATTTCTTTCTCTCTTTCTTTCCTTTTTGAGGTGGGATCTTGCTCTGTTGCCCAGGCTGGAGTTCAGTGGTGCAATCACAGCTCACTGCAATGTCCACCTCCCAGGCTCAAATCATCCTCCCACCTCAGCCTCCTGAGTAGCTGGGACCATAAGTATGTCCCACTGTGTTCAGCTAATATTTGTATTTTCAGTAGAGATGGGGTTTTGCCATGTTGCCCAAGCTGGTCTAGAACTCCTGAGCTCAGGTGATCCACCTGCCTTGGCCTCCCAAAGTGCTGGGATTACAGATGTGAGCCACCGCGCCTGGCCCAGGTTTTTCTTTTAACAGCAGATGGTTGTTGAGGTGACTCCACAGAGGTGAGGACCCAGGATCTTCCCATCTTGTTCACAATTCACAAAGTGTCCTTGAATATATGCTTTAAAATGGCTCTCCACTACGTTGGCTTTTCCTGAGACAAGACAGAAAGAGACAGAGCAGCGCACACTCATTTCCTTTGCAGCTATGGCCCGGAAGTTCTGGGCATCATTTCTGTTCACATCTCATTGGCTAGAGCTTAGTCATGTGACCAGGCCGGATGTAGGGAAATCTGGGAAATTATTCCCCGTGGCTCCCATGCCCAGTGAAAACTCCAAGGTTCTTTTTCCATAGAGCAAAGAGACAAATGGATATTGGGGTAACTAGAAGTTTCTATCCTATTCCATTTCTCGTTTGTGATCTCAGAAATCTGTCTTCACACTAATCCCGCCATTATGACTCTCTTGGCCCCCTGCCTGTCATGTGGACAGAAGACGGGCCAAGAACATCAACACTCGAAAGTCAAGTATCATCCTGAGCTCAGACTAAAACTTACAAAGGTCAAGTCAAGGGGTAAAGCATTTATGGAGGTGTTTTAGGTCAATAAAATTCCTCTTCTCAGGTTAGGGCAAGTGAAACCTATTCACTTTATTTAAAAGAGCTTTGTTGATTAAATGCCAAGTCAGTCCTGTTTGGACCTTAAAAGCTCTCAGTTCAGACCGTGAAGGCCAAGGGCTTGCCCATAAGCCTTTAATCAGGGCCCAGACTGAATTCCTTAGGCTTTATTCCTTTGCAGGGCAGAAAGGGAAAAAAGTGATGGATTGACAAGGAAAACTGGCTGGGAGTGATTGCGTTCCCCTGCAAGAAGCCCTTGGTAGGCCATCCCTAAGTGGATGGATTCACCCAGGCGCAGAATCCAGATACTCCCATAATCCAACTGTCATACTAATCCAACTGTCATACTCTGTTTCCAGGTGCTCAAGCCTTCAAAAAGTGTTGCTGAGTCTTGATGTTCACTTTCTGGTTTGTCCAGAATTCATTTTTCATCTCAACCCTGTCTCCAAGCTGCTTGCTCATGTATCAGACAATAACATGCTGAGTAAGGAGAAATCAGGAAGGCAGCAAGGCTGTCCCGTACACTCAGTGTTTGTAATTTGGGTCTTATCTGCTGTTTGGGATTGTGCATGTTTCCCAGTTCCCTGCCCCTCATCATACTCAGTGGCATGATGGTTATTTGTGTACATGTCTGTCTCTCACAAGAGGAGGAGTGATTTTGAGGAACAAGGCTCCATCCTAGTTTGTGTGGTCTTTCCAGAATCCAGGTTGGTGCCGGCACGTGGCAAGCATCGAATCAATGATTATTGAGTTGCTGACTTCATTCAGACAACCATGATTGACCGTGGCTCTTTTTAGTTAATCCACTTTGCCATTGTCAGCATAAGTTATCAGAATGCCATATTTTTGTTGCATTTTCATGTTTTCTAGGTGCAACCCCATCCATTCCCTCATCCTAATTTCCCTGCAAGAGTCTATTGCTATTTTTAAAAATGGAAGGAGTGTTTATCAGAGGTTGGAGAGAGTCTACTCATTATAAAAACTAATAACATGGGAAAATTGTTTGGCAATTTCTTATCAACTAAGCATATGTTTGTCTTAATCCCCAGTAGTTACACTCTTGGACATTTTTCTCAGAGAAACACAAACCTATTTTCAAAACCTATTTTCAGACAAAAATCTGTACATGAATATTCATAACAGCTTTATTCGTAATAGCCTAGAACTGGAAACAATCCAGATGTCCTTCAATGGACGAATGGTTGAAAGAAACTCTCATGTATCCATATACTGGAACTCCACTCAGTAATAAAAAGGAACAAAGTTTTGAGACATGCAATGTACTAGTTTACTAGTGCTGTCATAACAAAGTACCACAAATGAAGCGGCCTAAGTGACAGAAATTTGTTTCACTGTTTGGGAAGCTAAAAGTTCGAGATCAAAGTGTCCAGAGGTCACGTGAGGTCATGCTGTCTGTGAAGGCACTAGGGAAGGCTTCTGGTAGTTCCTTGGCTGGGGCAGTGTAACTCCAGTCTTTGTATAGTGTTCTCTCTGTGAGGTGTCTGTGTCCAAATCTCTCTTTTATAAAACACCAGCCATATTGGATTAGGAGCCCACTCTACTCCAGTCTGACCTCATCTTAGCTAATTATATTTGTTATGACTCTGTTTCCAGATAAGTTCACATTCTGAGCTACTGGGAGTTGAGACTTCAACATCTGAATTTTGGGTGGGACATAATTCAACCCATAATATGCAACAACGTGGATAAGGGCGTTATGCTGAGTGAAAAAAAAGCCAATTCCAAAAGGTTTCATATTATATACAATTCCATTTATGTAACATACACCAAATAACAATACCATAGAGATGGAGGTTAGCAGTTGCTGGGGGACAGAGACAGGAACGGGAGGATGAATATGTAATGGGTTCAAGAGGGAGTTTACTTGGAGTGAAGAAATTGTTGTGTATCCTATTTGGTGGTGGTTATGCAAATCTGTATGAAGGATCGAACTGCATTGAACTAGCAAACACACACACACACACATGCAAAAACTGGTGAAAACTGAACAAGTTCTGTAGTGTAGTCAACAGTATTGCACTATGTCAATTTTCCAGTTTCGATATTATACAAGGGTCAGAAATGATGTCACGGCAGGAGGAAGCTGAATGAAGGACTGAAAGGACTACTCTATGTGCTGTTTGCATCGTCCTGTGAGTGTAATCTCCTCAAAATTCAAAGTCAAACAAAATGAATGATAAAACTATGTTGACAGCCGGGACGGAGGAAATGAAAGACTGGGAGTGTGGGTAGGATTAAAAGTTTCTCCTGATAGGGTCACCATCCTCAAAAGGATCTTTGCCCCCTAAATTCCCTGGCATTTGCAGTCATGCCACATTTCTCCTCTACGAGCAGTAGATAGATGCATATGGGTGAGATAGGCAGCACTGGGCAGAAAGGTCAGAGCACAAATACTTACCTGTTTCCCTCTAGACTTCTACCTTGGACTTGATTTCCCAGATTTTCAGATTTGCTCTATCTTGCTGGACTTGCTCCATGCTCTGCCACTTGGATGAAATGAACTGCCTCAAAGTTGGCTTTGCCATCTTTCATCCCAGGTTCAGGTGATCCAGGTTCTGGGCTGGCTCTGTCTGCTGCATGCATTTAGGCAAGTCACTTCTCCTGTCTTTGCCTCAGTTTCCTCAACTGTCCAATGGGGGTAAATCATCCTTATCTAATCTTCAACTCTGGAATATCCTAAAGCTTTAATCATAATTGCTGGAAGTTTTCATGCAAATCAAGTTCTATTATAATGACTTCATAATAATAATGTGATAGTGATTTAATTGTTAAGCATCTCCTACATACTAAGCACAAACATTACTTCTTAATGCTCATAAAAATCTTGCAAGGTAAGTGTCATGGACAACCTGGGGGTAATACCAAGCACATTCCATGCCTGCTCAGGAAATTGCCCCCCCCTGGAGGGGCCAACATTCCCTGTTTGCCCTAAAAGCTAAAGGAATCTTTGTTTGAGTCTTGATCCAGGAGACCGGGAGCTTTGTTTACTTTCAAGGGTCCACACCACCCTTTTACACAAGATCCCTGGGGCAGGGGCATGACTGAGTCAGCTTGACAGGCTCATGAGAGCTGATTGTACACATCTCTTCCCAACCCTGGGCTCAGTGACATCACATTCCGGCTTGAAATTGGCCACCGTGGGAGTATTTGCGCCGTGGAAATCAGCAAATGCTACAAATCAGAGCTGCGTTTGTTTCCTCCGAAAACCAGTTTTCCAGCCTGGGATGATCCATTGCAAATGGGATTTCTGGTGGTATATTAAGATGTCCCCAAGTTCCCAAGGTGGATGGGAGGGTTTGGCCACCAACATAAAACACCGATTATGAACATACTTGAGAAACCAACTCCACAGATTACTAGCTGTGTTACCATGGGCAATATACTTACCCTCTCAAGATCTCAGTTTCCTCCCCTGTAAAATGAGAATGTTGACAGAGTCTGCTTCCAACCACTAAAGCACTTTTCACAATGAGGGCCCCAGTAAATATTAGCTCTTACTGAACTGTTGGTTACTTCTGTTTTTATTACAAGGTTCCTAGTCTCTATAAGCGGGCAGCTTTTAAGCAGTTGACCATACCACTTTTCTGAAAAATAATTTGAATATAACATCGAGAGGACAGATTCTGGAAATTTCCACCTGGGTTCAAATCCTTACCCTGCTACTTATTCACTGAATGACTTTGAACAAGTGACTTAGCCACTCTATGGGCCAATTTCCTCACACGTAGGCTGGTGGTTATAATAATATCTACCCTTTAGGGTTGTCCCAAGGATAAAGCGAGTCAGTGTGTATAAATCACAGATATCAGTGTCTCACTCGTAGTATTCCGTAAGTGTTTGCTGTTATTATTCTGAAAGTTAATGCACTGGGTTGAATAGTATCCCTCAAGAATTCATATCCTTTCTGGAACCTCACAACGTGGTTCCAAGTAAGGACTTGGAAAGATGGATGTATGTAGTAGATGTGCAGTAGGTGTAATTAGTTAAGATGGCATATGGGAGTAGGGTGAGCCCTTGATCCAGTATGACCCGTGTCTCATAAGAGGAGAATGGACACAGAGACAGACACACACACACACAGGGAAGATGATGTAGACACAGAGAAAATGCCACGTGACGTCAGAGACAGAGATTGGTGTGATTCAGCTGCAAGCTAGGGATGCCAAGAATTGCTGGCAACAGCAAGGAGCTAGGAAGAGGTAAGGAGGGAGCCTCTCTAGAGCTCTCAGAGAGAATGACCCTGCCAACACAGTGACATTGGACCTCTAGACCCTAGAACTGTGAGACTCACTTCTGTTGTCCTAAGGAAATTAATACAATGAAGTGGTACAACCATAGCTCATTGCAGCCTCCAACTTCTGAGCTCAAGCGATCCTCCTGCCTCAGCTTCCCAGGTAGCAGAGAGGTTTGAAGGAGGCTGAAACACCCTTATCCACTGCCGTCCTTTTGAGCCCCACTGCTTGTGTTTTTTGATGTCCTTTCCGCTTTTGCTCTGGCAGCTCTTTCCCCAGGCTCAGGCCCCCGACAGCAGTGCCCTCCACTGCTTTGAATTCCTCACTTTCTGCAGCTACAAAACAGAGCTTGGTGTGTGTGTCCTGCTGGAAGCTCACTCAGGTTTCACGACACTCCTATGTATCCCTGTGGACTACCCTAGGAGGTCTCACCTGGAAAGATGATAAACATATATACCAACTTGAACGACAAATCTGAGTTTGTAAGTGGCCTAAGGCATTCACTTATTTTGCACATACCTCTCACACTCTGAGATGCTGCCTTTCTTTGCCAAAAAATATATTTTGCTGACTTCTTTCTTTTTAATGGTTGAAGGCAAAGCTTTTATAAGCCGTATTTCCACATGCCACATACTGATGCCACACCCATAGCACGGTGGCATCATGTGCTCATCAGCACTTATGGAAAAGAAGTGCATGTTCCCAGTACTGGTCTGAACTTTTATTTACATCATCTCATTTAAACTTCCCAATGACCCTGAGAAGTCATCATTTTTATCTTCATTTTACAGAATAGGGAACTGAGGCCCAGGAAGATTATGTGACTTACCCAAGGTCACACAGCCAGAGTCAGGGTTGGGATTTTATTTGATCCCCTTCTGCCTGACTCAGGTGTAAATGGATTTGCCACTATACCAGTGTTTGCTAAAGTGTGGCCTAAAGTGTGGAATATCCGTCCTATGCATGTGCCATGAAAAGGGGTTTTGTGATAAAAAATATGTTTGAGAACAGTTGTAGATTATAGCTCCCTCCTTAGGAATGCCAAATAAAATACAAACACCTGGTTAAATTAGAAATTTCAGATAAATAACAAATGGTTTGTGAGTGTAAGTGTGTACCATACAATTCAAATTGAGCAGTGTCCTCCCCCATCCTCCTAAATCTGGCAGCTCTATTCCTGGATATTTACAGACGTATGTTTGTAGATTAAAGCTTTCAAGAAACGCTGTGGTAAACAAACCTGTTTGATTTTGTTTAACAAGGCATTGTTCAAGTCTATTTGGTAAAGCTTCTTTGGGATGCAGTTTGGGAAATACTGCACTGTAAACATGACTGCCTCCCCATCAGTCTATCTGTTTAGCTTTTAAAGTGAAATAAATCCAATTAGCCAGGCCTGGTGTCGTGCATTTGTAGTCCCAGCTACTCGGGAGGCTGAGGTGGGAGGATCACTTAAGCCTGGGAGATGGAGGATGCAGTGAACTATTAATATGATCATGCTACTGCACTCCAGCCTGGGTGACAGAGTGAGACCCTGCCTCTAAAAAAAAAAGAAAGAAAAGAAAAGAAAAAGTGAAATATATCCATGATGGGTGAATATGTTTTTTTTCATTCCCAAGGAATTCCAACTGCCACCTTGCCACCTTGACTGGTACTTTATGAGTGTAGGACAACTACCTAATCATTTCTAGTCCTGTCCCCTCCAGTTTCACACATGCTGCCAACGAATTCTTCCTAAAATTACCCTTGATTCATGCCAGCTTTCTGCTCAAAACCCTAGCAAGATCCCCCGTTCCCCTCTAGGAGAAAGCTTGGACCTACTCTTTGAGAGTCTGGATAATGTGGCTTTGGCCAACTTTCCCCACTCTCCATCTCCTCCTTCCTCTGTGCCTATAGACTGCTCACCCCCATTCCCAAGGCTTTGACACTTTCACCTTAGAAACTTTATTTGTGACCTCCTCTGGCCTGGAAAGCCCTGACTTTCATTCTTCAGACAAAGGCCTGGCTCCTGTAGGCTTTTGCCACCAACTGAAATCTCTTCCCGTCTCAACCCAACCAGCTCATAGCCTGGCCCTTTCATTTTGCCCTTGTGTTAGTTACATTAAAGCTTTGTCTTGTTATGTACATGTTGTTTCATTAGCTATATATATTTTTTATTATAATCAGAAAAATTCTGTTATCTATTATATTTAACATTTTATAGTTTTTGGTGGATTTTCCTTTTTCCATTTTAAAGCTTGGTGGGTTTTCCTTTTTAATGTTCCTTTTTTAGAAAGATAATTTATTGAAGTAGAATTCACCCAAGATAAAAGTACCCATTTTAAAGTGAACAATTTGGTGGCATTTAGTACGTTCACAATATGATGCCACCACCATCTTGATCTAGTTCCAAAACATTCCCGTCACTCCAAAGTAAAACCCCTTATCCATTAAGCAGTTTCTTTATGGAACCCCCAACCCCTAAGCCCATGGCAGCCACCAATCTGTACTCTGTCTCTGTGGTTTATCTATTCTGAATATTTCATATAAATAGAATCACAAATATGTGACTTTTTGCATGTGGCTTCTTTTGTTTAGCATAATGTTTGCAAGGTTCACCCATTGTAGCATGTATCAGTGCTTCCTTTTTAAGGCCAAGTAATATTCCACTGCATGCAAGGACCAGTTTCTGTATGCATTCATCTATCGATGGACATTTGGAGTTTCCACCTTATCGATATTGTGGATATTCCTGTGCATTACTTTGCTTGATTTACTTTCCACAAGAATTTCTCTAAAGGAATGCTACTAATGGGGAAAATGAAATACTCAAAATCAAAATCAGATACTCAAAGTAACTGCCCATTGGATCGTTTGGGGAATGGGGAGGAAATAGATGGTCCTCTCACATGATGGTAGTAATGCCGAAGTTGGGAGCAGGGGTGAGGAAGGCAGCGAGGGATGGGGAGGTACCCAGAGCTTGCATCAGCAGGAAGCCACCACTACCCCTGGGCCTGCAGGGGTGAAGGGAAGTCACTGTGCTGCTGGGATCCGGAGAGTGCTTTGGGACAGGGCTGCCTGGCAGGAGCCAAAGCCTTCAGAAAAGAAACACACCAGCTACAATCTACAGCCTGGGGGAAGAGAGCTGGGGGAAGAAATACCAGGATCTCCCCTTTCCTCCAACCCTCCAGCCTCCTGCCAATACCTCCCATTGGCCAAAGCCCAGTGGAAGCCGGAGGGTTGGGGAGCCAGGCTTCTGGGCATAGAGTGAGTGCAGGAGGATGGAGAGTGAATCTGGAGGGCAAACAGCCTGTCCAGGATAGCCTTTGTCACACAGCCAGAATCAGGACTGAAAGGGGGATCTCTGACTCCAGATCCCATGCTCTTCCAAGTCCCAGAGGCACCTGCCAAGTGACACAGCTCAGGCTTTCTACTGCTGGGGCCTTTATTTCCCCATCCTTCTGAAGGAGAGATCCCAGGGAGGCTGGCATTTGCAAAGGTGCAGGACCTGGTTATTTGGCCTTCTCTTCTCACCTCCCCCAACCTCCTCCCACAGGGGCTGCTCAGGGAGTTGGACCTCCAGCACTTTCCCCGCTTTGCTGTGTGCCCTGCATCTGCACACCAAGTGCAGCAGACCAGTGGGCCCCTGGGGGCTGGGGGCTTTTCTTCTTTCTCCCTTGTTCCTGTTCATTTTGGAGCCATAAGAGAGCCATGGAGAGAAAGAACTGAGAAAATCAAGGGCTGAGAGACTGTTGTGAAAAGAGTCCGTGGAGACAATACAGTGAGTGCTTAGTGAGGTCCTGAATGCAGGGCTTATGGGGCTGTGCTGAGCCCTCAAATAGGCCTTTTGTGCTCCTTTCTATTGACTGTTACTAAACCCTTCAATGGGCTCCCATTGTGCTTGGAATAAAATCCAAACTCCCCACCCAGGCCCACAGCGCTCCAGCCTCATCTTATACGCTGCCTCTCTCTTCTCCCCACTTGCCTTCCTGCAGCTCCTGGGCACACCCAGAAGTCTCCCACTTCTGGAACTTTGTACCTGCTGGCTCATCCTCTGCCCGGTATGCAGCTTCTTGCATTCTCCCCAGGGATGGTACCTTCTCCTGCTTCAGGTCTTGCATGAAACATCACCCCCTTAGAAAGGCCAAGTTTTATCTTTTGGTACCTCTGTATTGTGCCTGTCTCGCCCTCTAAGCTGTCATCTCCATGATGACACGGAGACCGTTGGCCTTGTTTACTGCTTCATCCGCAGTCTCTAGCAGAACCCAGCATAAAGCAAGCACTTGAAGTGTGCTTGCTGAATCGGTAAATGCAGGTTATGCTTCACGGCAGAAGTAGAGAGTGGTGAATTTTTTTTTTTTTTTTTAACCACTCAGATGTTTAGATTTGACTTCTCCATTTGGATTTCTTGTCTCAGATAATGTACAAAAACATCTCTGATCACTTGACTTGGGTGTTGCACACTGTCTTTTGTCGGCAGAGGTTCTGGATTTTTGTCTATGGTTTCCTCTATAGTTGTTATGATACAGAAATATATCCATTGCTTCTGAGCTGTAACAGACTGTTCATCACAGGTCTGTGTAGGTTTGAGTTCTGGCTACTAAATAGCCATGGAGTCTTGTAAATAGATCTTTTTTCTCTCCATTCTGCTTCCCTTCTTCTCTTCCTGCCTCCCTCTCTTCCCATGACACATGGCAGGTGCTGAAAATGTATTTGATTATTTTGATTAAATGATGTGATATTGACCTTCATCTACTAAGAAAGATTATCTTGCTGGCACCTGTTGATAACTTGTAGTTATTGAACATGAGTGGCTAACTTGGTTCTGATTCTTGTCTCTCAACTCAGTTCATCAAATTGTTAGGATCTGAAGTCTCTTCTATATTAACCTTTTATTGTTTGAACAGAGACCTAAGATTTTCGTAATGTTCAAGGATGGTTGTGGGTACAATATTAGATGCCATCATGGGATGCTCTGGGACAAATGGCTGCCTGGAAAAGGTAGATCAACATTTTGTACCAGTTGTGCCACTTCCAAGTTGAGAGGCTGAAGGCAGTCTCTTCACCTCTTGGTCTTCAGTTGTCTTGGTTTTCTTATCTGTACATGAAAATATCTAAAGGTTGTAGGTTTCTAAAGTCCCTTCCAAGGCCAAGGTTTTGTCATTCTATCTCCCCTCTTACCTTCCTTTTTGTAGTAGCTCTGCTTTCTGAATCTAATCAAGAAAGGTTCAAATAAAGGGAGCCACTGTCAAGATGCCTAAGGAGAAATCAAACCACGTGGACAGACTAGGGCCCAGGAAGCAGCTCACCTCCACCCATAAGTGCACTTCCTTCAGTTTCTTCTCTTCTTTTCTACTTTCTCCTACCCCTTGTTTGCTTTCTTCTTCTTTTAAAACTCTAAACAGTGAAGGGAGAAATATTCTAGCTGCTCAAGACTCAACACACTCATCTTGCAGTTTAGCCATGCACAATGGAGAAATCCTCTTGTCCTCAATGAAGTGCAGCTATTGTGATCTTCTATAAAGGAAACAATCGTCACTGTTCACATGGGCCCAGTTGTTTATATGTAATTCATTCAGCATTGCATTTAGCATACAAGACTTCTTTAAACCTCCTAGCCCAGGATCCATTTAGTTTTAGAAATTAAGCCAAATTCCTTTTTTCCATAAGTGCCTTTTCTTATTCCTAGATAAAATCAATAGACCATGAAATGTCTGTATTGAAAAAATGATATGACCAAACTCTCTCTGAGAATTCAGGGGTTAAAATGTGGTTTGAGGCTTAAAGGCCCTTTAAGGTACTATTGGATTATGGTAAAATCCTTCTGAATGTGAACTTTCCTACATTTTGATTTAGAAATGTAATTCAGCTCCAGGTCCTCAAAATCCAGATGCTAAATATTGCTTTTAGGATACATTAGTGCTGAGGAAGGCAGTGGTATGATGCCTTGAAAATATGATTCATTTGGCCTCTACTTTTAATGACCTTGAAAGAGGATCATTTTCCCACTTGGCTCTGGGAGAAAATGATAACCTGGCTATCAACGAGGGAGTGTTATTAAATTAATATATGCCTCAGGTAAGGTATGCATGAATTTTCTTAGAAATCTACGATATTGATTTGGAAATGTGCATCATAAAATATTGTTTAAGAATCTATGTCATGAAGTTGACTACCCACATTTCACAGATAAGGAAACCAGGACCCCAAGAGGGAAATGACTTGTCCAAGGTCACAGAGTGGCAATGCTTTGATCAAACTGGGGAAACTGACATTCAGTGAGCATGATGTTTAGGACTTTGCAGTGCTCAGCAAGAAAGACTTAGCTCAGATTTTTTTTTTTTTTTTGAGCCATAAAGACTGCGTTATAATAAGACAGGAGAGATTATACAGATTGAGGCTCAGCTCTGTCACTTACAGCCCTGGGTCATTAGCAAACCCCTAACTTTTCTAAGCTTTCATTTCCTCATCTGCAAAATGGGATTCATGGAGATAACAGAGACCATGGGTAGTGGTGAGGACATAGTGCAACAGCACAGGAAAGCTTAGCTTCATGTACAGCAGGGTGTTTGATGAAGCCGTGGAATCATTGTAAAGGGGCTTCTCTGCCACACCTTTACTAATTCAGAAATTCAGACTTCATAAGTACAGTCAATAACCCCGGAGAAAAATTCGGATTCTATATTGCCATATATTGCCAGTAGTCTGTGTCGAATTTTCAAGGATTGAAAAATGACATGTGGAGTTGCCCTATATGGGGAGTTTATAGTAAAATCCTCCAGAAAGCATCTCTAAACTGAGCCAAGACTGATGATTGTAATAGCCATATGCACATGTAATAGAAATTAAAGAGTTTTTGAATATAAATGCCTGGTACTCAGAAAGCAACTAACAAATGTCTGTTGAATTAAATTACATTGAACAAGGCAGTAGGGAGGTCTTGCCACCAGATTTAACAGAAACCAGGAAACAGACACTCCATTTAAGCCTTCTAATCCCATAAAGCAGGGATGACAAATACCACTTTCATATCCCATGCCCAGGGCAGACATGACTAATCCATCCCAGCACTCATATCTCCCAACTTTATATTCATTTGTATGTGTGTCTCTCCCATTAGGCCATAGGCCCTTAGAGAGAGCTGACTGAGTTCTGTTTCTTCTTTACCTCTCACAAGCTTCACATAGAATGCAAATGCTTACTAGATGGATAAGCTCAGAGGAGTTTAAGAGGTTGCCCAAGGCCACCCAGGAAGTAAGTCTGATCTTCAGCTACACTTCCTTCTCTGGCGGGGAGAACTGGAGTGTACTAGTGTTGTGGAATAATATTGTGAGGTACCGATGGAAGCCTTGTAAAAAGCATAAACTGAAGCATAATTTACATGTGGTAAATGCAGAGCTTTTAACTGTACAGTTGTATGAATCTTGACATATGAATATACTCACATAACCACCCGCGAGTCAAGATATCTTTCATTCTAGAAAGTTCTTTTGTGCTCCTTTCCAGTCAATTCCTCTCCAGAGACAACCTGTTCTAAAACTTCATAACATTGAATCCTAAAGTGTGTACTCTTTTGTGTCTGGCTTCCACTCATCATAACGTTTTGGAAGTTCATCCATGTTGTGGGTCCATTCATAGTTTCTTCCTTTAAACTGCTGAGTGCTATGTTATTGTGTGAATACATCACACGTTGCTTGTTGCTTATCCATTCACCCAGGGACGTATGTGTTACTTCCAGTTTAGTCTGAAATGGCTCCCAGTGGTCCACTCCTGCAGATATTTGTATCCTTGTGTAATCTCCTCCCTTTGTGTGTGGGCCACACCCACTGCCTTGCTTCTAACAAGGAGAATACTGGAGAAAGGGATGAGATGTCAGCTCTGAGATTAGGTGTTGAAGGGCTGCGACTTCTGCTTTCTCACTTATTTTTACTTTCCTACTCACCCGTTGTGATGAAAACAGCCATGGTGTTGTAAGCCAGAGTTGTGTATGGCAGGGAACTGAGGAAGACAGATAACCAGCAGCCAGGGAAGAACTGAGGCCCTCAGTCTGACAGCCTGTGAGGAACTGAGCCCTGATGTAGCCACATGAGTGAGTTTAGAAGCAGATCTCTTTCCAGTGGAGTTTTGAGATGACGGCTTCCTTGACCAGCATGGTAATTGCAGCCTTGTAAGAAACCCTGAGCAAGAGGACCCAGCTAAGCAGAAACTGTGAGACAATACATATGGTTGTTCAAGGGACTAAGTTTTGGGGAGATTTGTTACGCAGCAGTGGATAACTAATACAGGGTTATTTAAATAATACTATGGAAGTTCTTGAACAGATGTTTTTATGGGCATTTTTTACATATGTTTAAAAAATATCTTATAATCCCTTTTAACTCCATTGTTATCACCACCCATCCGATCCATTCAAACTGAGCTATGAGGCACTCATTGCCCTGGGGGAGGGTTGTCAGAGTGGCACAAAGGCATTGCATTTTGTACTTTGAGTTTTTGTGAGTTTACAAAGCTGAGGTCAGGGAGAGGAAGGAGATCCAAGAGACTAGCTTGTCTCATCTAGAAGAGGTACTAATTCCCTGGGTTAGACAAAGATGGTGAGCACGAGGAGAGAAGCTAGAGACTGGTGGGACTCCAATAAGTGTCCTTGTCCTCTGTTGCTCCTCCCCTGTGGAGCTTCAGTGATAGACCCTCTGGATACACTTCGAGATCTGGAACAGAGGGGGACTCATTCCTCCCATCTATCCATTCCTTGCTGGGTCCTAGGAGAGCTCTGGGTCCCAGATTATCCCTGTGCTTGGGTGGGTACCATAGGCAGTGGCAACCATGGTGATGAGGCCTGTTGAGTCACAGAAGGCTTGAGACAGCTCCAGTGAATTTTCCACAGCCCCAGGGAGAACAATTATAGAGACCAACATTTACCTTTGCTGGAGACTTCCTGAATGGGAGCAGGGGCAGATACTGTTGACCAGGGACCCACAGGACTGAGACTGCATAGAAGATGCTGAAGAAGACAGATGATTGCCAAGAGTTAGATCCCCCTCCCTACCATCCCTGGAACTTGGATGCAACCCTGAAGAAGACAGGATAAAAAAATGCTGAAGTCAATGAACTCACCTACATTTACTAAGATTAGTTTTCTTCTATCATTTTTGCCTGAGGAGCTTGACAGAAATTAAATTAAACTGAATTTCATACAATTGAAGAAAATGACTTTTTCTTTTACATTTGAGTTTTTGTGGCACATGGGTGTCGTATCTACTACCCTGGCACTGTTCAAGCTTATAGCGGCCTTGCTGAAATCAAAGTGGTAGAAGAAGGCCCTAGAGGCTGGGTGCCGTGGCTCATGCCTGTAATCCCAACACTTTGGGAGGCCAAGGCGGGTGGATCATGAGGTGAGGAGTTTAAGACCAGCCTGGCCAAGATGGTGAAACCCTGTCTCTACTAAAAATACAAAAATTAGCCGGGTGTGGTGGTGCATGCCTGTAATCCCAGCTACTTGGGAGGCTGAGGCAGAAGAATCACTTGAACCTGGGAGGTGGAGGTTGCAGTGAGCTGAGATTGCACCACTGTACTCCAACCTGGGCAACAGAGTGAGACTCCATCTCAAAAAAAAAAAAAAAAAAAAAGAAGGCATTAGAACGGGGAGTTGGAGAGGCCATCAGTCAACTGCCTTCTCCTCATGCTCCACTAATTTATCTTTGGAAAACTTGACCCTGTCTGAGTTTATCAGCAGCTACTTCTTGGTGCAGCCACTGGAGATTCCCAAGTCGTCATCCTCACTGAGGGGCATAGTAAAATATCTTTTATTTGGAATACCTTGTATGCCCTTACAATCTGTCAGTATGTCAAAGAGACCTGCATTATAGGGCAAGACATGGTTCTCAGGATTTCAGATCACCTCAATGTGCAAGATGACAATATTAAAATGTAGAACCCCCAGTGTATCCCAATAGAATGAAAAGTACCAATGCTTTGAAATCACACAAATTTGGCTTTTAATAACTGTGTGGAAGATCCTTAAGTTTTATTTTCTCTCTGATATAGATATAATCCTTCAAATGGACTTGGCATGAGATTAAAATAAGAAGAAAGAAAGATTAATGGTTAAAAACACAGGCTCTGGAATCAATATCTGGGAGTATATACTCTGCCTACCACATATGTATTTCTTTGGGCAAATGACTCAACCTCTGTCTTCTATTTCCTTTGAAAAGGGACATTAATAATATCTATCTTATAGGATTGTATTGGGGTTTGGAGATGTATGAACACATCAAATCTTTGTTCCTTGATGAAGTTTAACACTAATTGAGAAAAGGACACAGGAGTCAGGCAGATGGATATTAAATCACCACCTTTAGGACTTTCATAAGCGAGGCTGGAGGATGTGCTTGGGTTCATGGCAAGCCAGCAACAGTGAGCTGTGGAATGCTGAAACCAGACGGAGACAGACTATCTTCTCAGACAAGGCAAGTGGAGATTCAAAGCACGCTGCCACTTAGTGGTCCCAGAAGGAGCAGAGCCTGCTGTAGTTAAACTTCAGGAGTAGGACAGAGCTGAATGGAGACTCTCTGCAAGCAGGTCCATCCCAAAGAGAAGCAGAGAAAGGGACAAAGCCACATATACTCTGTTCCTCTCCCCAAATCCTTCATCAATTAAGCCATTCTTCCTGTCTTCGAGGGTATAAGGAGGGGAGGAGGCCCAAGAGTGGTGTGTCAAACCGAGGGCTTTCCCCCTGTATTAGACTGTTTTCACACTGCTGATAAAGACATACCCGAGACTGAGTAATTTATAAAGAAAAAGAGGTTTAATGGACTCACAGTTCCATGTGGCTAGGGAGGCCCCGCAATCATGGTGGAAGGTGAAAGGCACGTCTTACATGGTGGCAGACAAGAGAGAATGAGAGCCAAGTGAAAGGGGTTTCCCCTTATAAAACCACCAGATCTCATGAGACTTATTCAGTACCACAAGAACAGTATGGGGGAACCGCCCCCATGTTTCAACTATCTGCCACTGGGTTCCTCCCACAACATGCGGGAATTATTGGAGCTACAGTTCAAGATGAGATTTGGGTGGGGACACAGCCAAACCATATTACCCCCAAAACACAAGGCGGAAATTATGGTTTCCCTAATAGACCATGGACATTAAATCAAATGCTCACCTGAGAGGACTTTAGCATGGTATAGAGTGCTTTGCAGATACACTGTGAATCTTAGCTCCCTGCCTGAACATTCATGCTCTAAAATTCTTACAAAAGGATTCAAAAAATACTACTACTCAGAAGTAAATTAAGAGCTTGATATATTGCTGGGTCCACCAGTGTCTCATCTTTTTTTATTTCTGCACTTCATCATCTAGAAGAAAAGGGAAAGCACGTTTTTTGAGGAGGTGGACTCCCAGTGCGCTTGAGGACTCTCTGCAGCATGTCAAGCAGATATTGACTTTTGAGCCGCACTAGTGTAGCGCGATCAATGTACACCGTTCCTGGCCCCTGGCTTTTTCCCTTGCAGAGCTGGCTCAGCTGTTAGCCACGGGGCTTCGGAGGGCACTGAGTCATACTGTTCTCCACTGCACAACAATGTCAGTGCCATTGCCGACAGCGCAGAGAACTGTACTAACAGAGCAGAAAGAAGCCCCGTGGGGGTCAAGGAGGGCCACAGCTTCTTCTCCAGCTGGGCCTTTGCCAAGAGCCTCTTCTGGGCTCCTTTTCTTCTGTGGATCATACTTCTCACTGGCATCCTGCAGCCCCCCCTACTTGTGTTCAAGTCTGGAGAAATAGCAGGGAAGGTGATGCCCTGAGCCGTCTGCCTCTGAGGAGCCTCTTGTGTGTGTGTGCATACGTGTGTGTGCATGTGTGCCCATGTATGCATGTGTGCATACGTGTGTGTGCATGCCCCTATGTGCATGTGTGCATACGTGTGTGTGCATGTGTGCCTGTGTGTGTGCATGTGTGCCTGTGTGTGTGCATGTGTGCCTGTGCACTCCTGTGTTAACTTGCTGCTGACTGCCTGACTGGCTCCCTTTCTAATCTATCAAGGCCAACAGCACAGTAGGGAAGAACAGGAGCTCAGGAGCTCAGGAGCCAGATCGTCAAAAGTTAAACTTAATCACTTACTCTCCTTATAGCCTGGAACAAGTGACTCCTTAAGCCTCAATTTCCTCATCTATAAAATAGGAATGATAGCACCTGTCTCTGCAGTGTTTATAATACATAGAGAGCATTTTAGAGGGTGAGGAGGAGGGAGAGGATCAGGAATAATAACTAATGGGTACTAAGCTTAATACCTGGGTGATGAAATAATCTATAGCACAAATCCCCATGACACAAGTTGACTTATGTGACAAACCTGCACTTGTACCCCTTCTCACAATGGCTCTGAATGCTCCCATTTCCACTGTGGATCTGTAGCAATCATAACCAAGCACTGGTTATTTGCAGCTCACAGATTGCAAGGGTTACCATGGTTCTGATAACAGGCCTGCCCTTGCTCCAGTTGAGTTGAGTGCATGTGTAACCAGAAGCTGCTCGTGCCCTAGAATTCATTACCGTGTTTGCACTGAAGCCAGGCCCACCGTTGGCTGCTCTCAGCCAATGAGACACAACAGAGATGCTAAGGCCAGTGTGCTCCTACATTTGGGGGAATGCAGGACTCCTCTGATGGGTAATTTTGGCTGGAGGACTCCCCAGTGGCCTTGCCAAACTTTCCTTAAGCTACAAAGCAATCCAAGATGCTACTGCCCAAACCTCCTTCAGCTGGAACACCTACATGTGGCCTCTCCAAGTGGCCCGGGCTTCCACACAGCATAGTAGGCTCCCACAATAAACATCTTGAGAGAGAACCAGGCAGACACTGTATCCGCTGATATGACCTAATCTGGGAAGCCACACAGCATCACTCCAAAACACATTCTATTCATTGCAAACAAGTCACTAAAGCCTGCCCATATTCAGGGGAAGGAGAATTGGACTCTACTTCCTCATGGGGGATGTCTCCAAGAATGTGTGGACATGTTTGAACTCACACAGGGAGTGTTGTTTGCCCTTTTCAGAAGTCTTCTGGTTCAAACTTGCGGGGTGGGGATGGGCTTCCTTAGGTTCAATATTCGTATGCTGAGATTCTTTTATAAAGGGTGTGGAGGTACAATGAACTCTGAGTAGCTTCGTGGTCATCACAGATTGTCTTGTTACTAGCTTGCTTGTCCCTTGCATGCTGTTGATGGGTTTGTATTCCTGACACTGAGAACAACAGCCACACGGTCAGTTGGTGGAAGACGTAGGACTTGAACAATCGTCGCCTCACTCTCATTCTGGGTCTTTTTCCATAGCGCTGGGATGAACTGAGTTCTATGCTTCTCCCATCATTTCAGCTTTCCAGAAAACCCGACTAATGAGAAAGCCAGGGACCAGATGCCTGCCTGCTCTAGGCATTGAGACTGATCATGTCAAATGCCACTGAATTTTCCTCTTCACTGTTAAAGCTGGAAGTTTCTTACTGCCAACCATGTATGTATGTATTTAAAAAAACTCACAGCTGGTCCTTTGTTGCTGTCTGTTTTCATTGTGCCTTTCCTCTCCTCCAGGTCACGCATGAAGATGTTTTTCAAAAAAGCAAGTTAAGAAAGTGAAATTAAATCACTGACATCTGCCACTCAGTCTCACTCAGCGGCCTTGTTCCCTGCATTCTTGTGGGCAGAATTTAGGACTTCATTATTATTAGTTCTTACTATTTCTCCTTTTGGGAGGATGGGCGGGAGGCCAGTAATGAAAAGAAATACAGACAACTCAGTTATTCCGGTACAAGTTTCACTTCCTGAGGGTGGTGGTAACTATTTTAATTTTTTACTTGATGAAACAAAAACAAGGGAATTACTAAAGCAAAACACATTGATGAAATAAAGACTCTGTATTACTTTATAAAAGTAAAGAAAAACTCTGAGGACAGAATTCTTTATCAATAAAATTAAACAGAGTTAGCAGTTATATTTTTACACCTTCTCTTAAAAGACAACATCTTGACAAACCGGGTGTGAAATAACATTTAATTTCACAACTGGGGGCACTTGAATTCCATTTTTGTGGCAGTGCTATTGTTACACAATCAAAGGTCGAGTCTTAGAACATGTGTGGATGTCATTCCAGGGTAAGAGAAGAGAAAATTGTTATTGTTTTTCAGTTAAGACAATAACTTACATTATGTACATTATGCTAAGCAGGCAACAACTGCTACACACAAGCTCATAGCACATCTCCCGAAAAGCTGGCGATTAGGATTCGGGAGTCTTATACCGTTTTCAGTATGGATGCCAGGCTGGTGCTGAGCTGTCTGTTGTCTGGGATAGGTATTCCTTTTCACCATTAGAAGTTTCATATGCTATTGCGTATGTGGTTGCAGCTGTACAAGGAAGGTCACTACCGTTCTTTCATTGGCTTCTCGGAGTCGTCCTATCATATTCTAGTTCAAGTTCTTGCTAATTCAAGCCCACGTTTCCAGTCACACCAGTGTGCCGGTGCCTCCACACTGTTCCCCTGGGCTGAGATCTCAGGTATCAGGAGATGCTCTTTAAAAATACAAAGCAGAACCTGGGGAGGGGGGGTGTTTAGTATGTATGTCTCTTTTCTCCAAGCTCCACAGGTGTTTCTGGGCCACTCTCTAGGTTAAGAACTCTGAGTGGACGTTGGTGGAAAGATGATGAAAGAAATAGACTTGGAGAGTCTCAGCATCTTCAGGGGTAATGAAGTCCATTCCCCTCATTTTCCTCTGGAGGGGCTGAGTGAGTTTCCATGGGAAACACAGCAGATAGGTGGCAGAGCTGAGGCCAGAACCCAGGTTCGCAGGCCTCTGGACCTGGCCTCATCCCTGTGCCTGGTCTGTGTTTGTGGCTAGAATCTTGTCGGGCCAGTTCTGTTGTGCTGAGGCCTGGAGTGGGAAGGAAGGCTGTGCTCCCCTAGGCTTGTAGGCAGAAAGTGGAAGAAGAAACACGAAGAAATGAAAGAAACCAGAGAATCCCACTGTCTCACACAGTTTCTTATCCCCGGGATGAGTTAGAAACAGCAAGTTACTGACACTCAAGTCAGAACCGAAAAGTTGTGGCGATTGCTTGGAGATTCTGTCTTGAGATTTATTATTCTGTAAGATGGTGAGCAGCTGCCTGGGCTGCTGGTCTGAGCCCTGGGCTCATGGAAACGCCTAAGGAAGAGGGAAGCTTTTAGAGTAAAGCCTTGTCTTTGGAAAACATAAAAATGAGCAGCCGACCACCCTGGGGGCCTCGGTTTGCTACCCTTCACATGAAAGGTTGTCCTTTCTCACTGCGTATGACAGCAGATCGGCCTTTCCAGCCAGTTCCGTGTGCTTTGTTTTAAAGATTTAAAAACAGAATTATAAGGCCTTATAAAGCTGTGATGAGACATGGCTCTACCTTGTACATTCACATCGTGTAAAAGAAAGGGAGGCTGTGTTGAGTTGTGTCTGAACGTACAAAATAACTGCCTAAAATGAGCTTTAAACGCCCTGTGGATAAAGCTCACACTCTGACGCATGACATTCAAGGCTCCTTTTGGGAAACCTCTGCAGACTCTCAGCCACAGCTTCCTCCAGAGCCTCTGTTCTGATGCGCCCAGCTTGGCTGACTCCCTCATGTCATAGGGCCTTCACTTGCCTGGAGGTCCCCCTGCTAGGATGCCTGTCTCCTGCCTGCTTCAGCGGCTTAACTCCTACCTATTCTTCAGGACTCAATTTAGGGCTTCTCTGCCAATGCCCTTCTTCCATCTAGGGATGAAAAGGACAAGGGGGAATCCAGAAATTCCCAGACTTGTAAGGTTAAAGGATATAGCTCTAGCCAGTAAAACATTTTCAGATGAAGACACAGCCCTAGAACAAACACCGAAAGGAGAGCTTGGTCATCATCTATTGGTTGTGAACTCTGATTAGTTCCAAGTTCCCCCCTTTAAATCCTTGCATTTGCACAATTATTTCAAGTTAAAGAATCCTAAGGTGGACCCGCCAAGGCACAATAAGTTGAAAGCACCTGTAATTAAATCTATAGAAGGAGGGGTCTGGAAAAAAAAAAGTGTGGGTGTTGCTGTTGGCCCATGGAGCTTCCTGAAGTCAAATTGATTAAAAAACAGTAACAAAAACCAAAGTTTCTGAGAGATCTGTATTGCACAAAGTGCTGCCAGCCTGGAATAAAAGACACTGATTATTTCAAGACAAAAAGCAACCCTTGGGCCTCCAGTTTTTATGGGCTTGAAGAAGCTGAGAAAGCTGCCCAGCCACCAAGACAGGCATATTCTCCAGTGTAGGATCATGGGAAAGGAAGGGCTTCCCAGCATGGAATCAACCATCAGGAGCCAGGGAGAACCACGATGGGGCAACTACTCCCGGCAAGCATAATACAGGTGCAGTCACGAAGCATTCCTGACCCTCAGTGTGGGGCCTCTCAATGATTGCTGAGAGTAATTTCAGAATTGCAGTGAACTATTGTATT
This sequence comes from Nomascus leucogenys, assembly GCF_006542625.1. Lineage (NCBI taxonomy): Eukaryota > Metazoa > Chordata > Mammalia > Primates > Hylobatidae > Nomascus > Nomascus leucogenys. The sequence goes on along the minus strand of NC_044383.1, from coordinate 20,248,935 downwards.
AGGGTGCTCCAGAGAAACAGAACCAACAGGATACGTTTGTTTGTTTACAGGAACTGGCTTACAAGATTGTAGAGTTGGCAAATCTAACGTTGGGCAGGGTAGGCTGTCTGGCTGAAGACCCAGGGAAGAGCTGCGGTTCAAGTCCAAAGGCAGGCTGCAGGCAGCATTTCTTCCTGGCTTAGGTGAAGTCAGTATGTGTGCAATTAAGGCCTTAACCTGATTAGATGAGGCCCACCCATATTATGAAAGATAATCTACTTTGCCCAAAGTCCACTAGTTTAAATATTAATCTCTCCCAAAAAATACCTTCACAGAAATGTCCAGAATAGTGTTTGGCCAAACAGATCTAGGCACTGTGCCCCAGCCACATTGATGCATCAAATTAACCATCGCAGCCGCTGAGCGCTGCATGTCTCCCATTGTTCCCCTTCTGACTGGAGGTGTTTGCTGCAGCTATTTTGTCCTTGAATTGTGTGTGGGTGGGGAGTGAGTGTTAATAACTTGTCTTTAGTTCATAGGTCTCTAAAATAAGAGGAGTCACATCCAAATCTGGTATATCATGAGATGCTTGGCTTTAAGCCTGATGCTGTGATTGAATGAGACTTTGGAGTGTTTTTGGAAGGGGAGGTAGACATCATTTTCTGGTAGGAGGAAGGTCAATATTTGTGACCAAGAGGGCAGACTGGTAAATCAGAAAGATGGTACCCAACTTTATTCACTCTCTCCCACTCTCTACATTGTACGTTTCTGTCTCATTGTCCTTGGTCTTGGCCATTGGACTTGTTTTGGCCAATGAATGTGAGCAGAAGTGACTGTGTGTTAGTTCTATGCAGAGCCTTTTGAAGGCATCACACATTTCCACTTGTCTTCTCCAGAATTTGCTCTTTTCTACGAGGACATGAGGCTCCTTCAGCCTAGGAAGGAGAAGAGAAATGAGAGGACACAAGTTGCTGAGCCAAGCTAATCGCAGCAAAGCCCAGCTGAGCTCAGCAGAGCCACAGCTAATCAACAGCCCTCACTGTTCCTGAGCAAGAAATAAATGTCATTGAAATCATTGAGATAGTGGGAATGTTTGTTACTATAGCAAAATCTGGCACATACAATCAACATAGCCTTCTAATCCAAATAATCCAGGGCAGGTGAACAATGCCTCCTTTCCAAATGGGAAGGTTTTAAATTAGAATTACACAGATACTCTCTTGGTTCCTTTCCCTGTCCTGTCCTTATTGAAAGAACAGGCTGTGTGAGCACAGTGGCTCACACCTGTAATCCCAACACTTTGGGAGGCTGAGGTAGGAGGATTGCTTGAGCCCAGGAGTTGGAGACCAGCCTGAGCAACATAGGGAGATCCCCCCACCCCACACCATCTCTACAAATAATAAAAAAATGAGCCAGAAGTGGTGGCATGCACCTGTGATCCCAGCTACTTGGGAGGCTGAGGTGGGAGGATTGCCTGTGTCCTGGAGGTGGAGGCTACAGAGAGCCGTGATTGTGCCACTGCACTCCAGCCTGGGTGACAGAGCAAGCCTCTGTCTGAAAACAAAAAAATAGACAAAAGATATTTTAAAAACATATTAAGGGCTTAGATATTCTTCTTACAGAATTTTGGATGCCATCTTGAACTCTGAAAATTCAACACAGATGGCTCAAGGCTGTTGGTATTGGGGAATGGATGCAGTCCGTGGTCACCAAGCTGCTAAGGACTCTCCAAGCAGTACCTTGAATGAATTTCCCAAATTAAATGAATGTTGTTAAAGCATTAGGTGACTCACAAAGACCTGTGTGGAGAAGGTCTTCTCTATTTTCTGTTAGGCTTACTGACTCCTCTTTCAGTTAGTGTTCGGGCTTAATAAAAAAGAAAATTTGGGGTTTCTTAACAGCATCAACAAATTCCAAAAGCCATCTTCAATTAAAAATAAAACTTAAGAAAGCACAACCTTTGCCTAAATCACTTAGGTAACTTGTTTTCTGGAAATGATAGACAGTCTTAAATCCCATTCATTTTTTCCTATTCTTTTTCCCAGTTCTTTGCTTAGTTTGGACTTGGAAACTAAACTAGTCATTTTCGATTCTGGTTCCCAAGCCCAATTCCTCCATAATTGAGCTTAAGTTTCCCAGCTCTGTGGGAGGATATAAAATTATTTTTGCTATTATAACTTGGGTTGAGTTTTTTTTTTTTAATAAGAACATTCATTCTGAGTAATAAAAGACTCCAATTCAGTAAACGCAAGCAGTGACCTTGCATGAACAGTCATGATGCTGGATCTTATACAACTGATCTGGATATTTTAAGAGCAGGGCAGGCCAATGAGTTTTTATGCAAAAGGTTAGAGAACTAGGTTAGAGGAAAAAAAGTCTCCGTCTCATCACTGTGACTCATCCTCCCCCCGGGAATGGCAGAATGACTCAGACTTTCAAGTAGGTGACAATGCTTATAGAAAAATGTGACCTAGCGGTTTTCATCAGGACTTCTCAGTTGGCTGGTTGTCACCCTTTTGATTGTCCTGAGTCCCTGAGGAAATTTGGGTATTTTGGGAGGGTATTTTGGGCCTTTTCACAGAAAGGTCCAAAGGACCCTGCTGACAGTTCACAAGAAACCCTCTGAATGTCTAGATTCCAACCTTGACACTCACAAAGCCTGCAGTAAAAAGAGTTGAAGCAAATTTCTGATTAAGCCACCAGGGGAAATCAAGCCCCAAGCCTGTATTTCCAAGCCCACAAGGCCTGCTTGGAACAGCACCTCACTCATGTCCAGAATCAGAGTCAGTCTTAAGCTGAGGTCGGCTGGCTCCAAGCACACAGCCAGATTCCCAGGCCCATGGCTGTAGCCTTTGTCTCTGTTTCATCTGTCTGGAAACAGGAGCCATTGATTTGCAGAAAGGGGCCACCAGGAGGCTGGGGTTCAGTACCAGCTTTGCCTGGGCCAGCTGGGTCACTTCAGGCTGATTTCTTTTTTGGTTTATGTTTTTCATCAGCTGAATGGGGATGATCCTATCAGCCTCCTTTGTTGAGTTACAGTCAGAATCAGTAAGATAATGTGCTTGGAGCCTTTGGAATGCCACGGAACACAAAGGCACTGAGAATTTCAGCTATTATGTTATCGATGAGAGGCCCCGCTGTTAGGCCTGCTGATGGCTTTCAGGCAATTTCTGTGTCTACACAAGCATGCTCAAAGAGTTTACAGATGGAAGAAACCAAAACTGGAATTAGATTTGGTAGACACACACATGCCCACAGTATGTTCCCTGAAAAAGACAATTTGGACATTCTCAAGGTGACATGCTCCTTGCTCCGTAGTTGAGGCTGGGATGCTTTCTCAGTCTCTATCCCCTGCTCCTCTTCCTCTTCTGCCTTAAACATGGCAGAGCCAGTGTTTCAGTCCTCTCTTGCTCTCTGTCATTTCAGCTGCAGGCTTCTCTTGTCACCTCTCCGAGATGAATTTCGGCTCCCTCTCTCACTGGCCAGGTATAATGAAAATGTTGCTCAAATCAAACTGGGCCTTGTTTCATGACACTTAAAGCTGGTTTGGCACATTCAAAAGGAGGAAAGTTTTGAATCCAAAGACCTCAAAGAGTAAAATATTGCAGATGAGTTTATTTTTTATTTTTTTATTTTTTATTTTTTTTATTAAGGGGCAGCAAGGGGCACCTACATTAAATCTTAAAAATATGCCCCTTGCTCTTTATAAAAACCCCACCCTTGCTCCACTGGCTGCTCCCTAAGTTGACCAAGCTCTCTCTCTCTTACTGCTGTCCATTCACCCAGCTCCATTATGTAAACCAACTTATTTTCCTGTGTCTTCTCCTATTTCCATACCTACTTCTTATCTAGGTAAAGAAATGGTGCTAGCAGGGGGGATCCCTGTGGTGGGCATGGACTGAGGCTTGGGAATGTTGGGAGAAGATCATTTCATTTGACTAGGCATACACAACCCTAGGTCACCTCTACTCTCCTCTCTACCTCCTAGCAGGGGAGGGACTTGGTGGCAGTGTGAGTTCATTATTTGATCTGTGAATCATGACACTGAGATGATGAGCCCTAGGCTAAGAGTATGACATGGGTGGGGGTCAGTCAATTTTGCTTGTCCCAGGACCACAGCCTGCACCCTCCCACCTTCCTCTCCCCCTTCCGGGACTCTGCTATTCTGTAAATCAGCCATAGCAAGGGTCCCAAGGACCAATGGACACGTGCATTTGGTGCTCAAAGTAAGACACAGGTGCTGCTCCTCTTTGTCAATCAGCACAAACCCCCACAATAATTGTACTTGACATTGGGTAATACCTTCCAATTGGATACAGTTTAGAATTTTCAAAGCATTTTTATAGGCATAGTTTCTTTGATTCTCCAACAGCTTCCTGAAGTAGTCACATCTTTCAATCATTCAACAAATACTTGCTGAAAGCTCTGTTGAGGGTGATTGAGAGGTTCCTGGGACATGGAGCTTTCAATTTTAAAACCAGGTCAGTCCCAGGCAAACCGTGACAAGTTGCTCACCCTTCTGCCATTCTAGTTGCAGGACCCCCAAAGCTGAACAGGACGTAAGTGGTCCCAGCCCATGTGGCAGCTGCACACTGATTATTTCCATGCATTTTATTTTCTGCTGGGTATTGAACTGAGCTGTTACAATCTGAAATTCTGAAAATGTTAAGTCTTGATCTCTATTCTTCAGGTTTCTGATTCATTCATTAGGCCCAGAGCTAGTTTCTGGGTAGGAAAAGACAGAAAGGTGAATGAAGTATTCTCCTGGCTTTTAAAGAGTGTATGTTCTGGTGGGAGTGAGAAGATTTAGGAAAACAATTACCAGCTGGGGCTTCTGGGGTCTATGTCTTTAAGGTACCCCAGTTCTCTCCCTTTTTGCCTCCTCTTTTGATGTCTCTGCTGCCTCCTGCACATCCTGTCCATGCATCCTCACCTTCCTTCTCTGACATTTCTTCCTCCCATGGTGACCTACTCCACTTCAATGTCTTCAATTATTACCTCTATATGGATGCCATCAATTAGAACTGGGATTAATATAAACAGATTGATTGCCAATTATGTACATTCACTGAGAAACACGCTGATCTCAAATAGGCATCCCAGGAAATTCTACCTGGGAGAGGTAATATGGTGACCAAGAGATAAGAGTTTCTGTCCAGTTGTCAGGAATGTCATTTAATTACTTTTCTGGGACAGATGAGCTTGGAATGAGTTTGGGCAGCAGAAGCCAGATTCCGTTGAGTCACAGGCTTCCTCTAAAAGTCAACCACTCTTCCTATACATTTCAGAACAACCAGGGACCTTGCTAATTGAATAGTGTCCCATTATGTGACCAGATCATGCATTTCCAGGAAGGACAAAATAATCTAATTTGTGTTGAAATGTCAGCCCAAGCTGCAGATACTCTTTTGGTATGAGCTGTAGCATTTTCTTTGGCTATTGTCAACAGTGTTGTTGCTTAAGTCAGAAAGCTATCTGAGGCATTTAGCATGGGTGCTCATCTGCTTGAAGAAGTACCACTCTCAGCTCGTTGCTTTTCTGAGTCATGCTTTCTGGTTTTCCCTGGCATAGTTGGCTGGGAGTACTGAGGGGGTAGATTAATCTCTCCCTGAACTAGATGAAAAGCCTCATAGAAAGAGTGACCTTTGTCACTTCTTATTTAGAGTGTGGTTGTCGTCTCCTAAAATGCTGTGTCCGGTTGTTTGGACTCTTCATTCATTCTCCCATGAACATCTGTACAGTGGTTACTATGTTCCAAGCATCCCCTGGGTACTGAGAAAACAGCAGAGAACAGGACAGTCTGAGAAGGTGGCATCTGAGTTGACAGCCATGTGATACAAGGGGGCAGACATGCAAAGATCTGGGTGAAGAACCTTATAGCCACAGCGACGGCAAGTACAGGCACCCTTAAGAGGGAAGGAGCTTAGTTTGTTTGAGGATCAAAGGGAAGAACAAAGTAAGCCTAGGGGTGGAGGATGTGATGATAAGGACAAGAGAGGGAGATAGGAGCCAGATGACATTGGGCCTTCAGATTCCAAATGCAGTGACAAGGAAGGAACTGGAAGTTTTCTAAGTAGAATGAAGAGACTGATCTGATTTTTTTTTTTTTTTTTTTGGAGACAGAGTTTTGCTCTTGTTACCCAGGCTGGAGTGCAATGGTGCGATGTCGGCTCACTGCAACCTCCGCCTCCCAGATTCAAGTGATTCTCCTTCCTCAGCCTCCTGAGTAGCTGGGACTACAGGTACACACCACCATGCCCAGCTAATCTTTTTGTATATATATATATATATATATATATATATATATATATATGTATATTTTTTAGCAGAGATGGGATTTCTCCATGTTGGTCAGGCTGATCTCGAACTTCTAACCTCAGGTGATCTGCCCACCTCGGCCTCCCAAAGTGCTGGGATTACAGGTGTGAGCTGCTGCACCTGGCCTGACTGATGTGATTTTTAAAGAATCACTGTGGCTGCCTTATAGAAAAATGGGTTTTAAGGAAGCAAAAGTAGATTAATCAAGAAAAATACTGCAAAATTCTAGGGAAAAATGATGGTGGACAAGGGTGGTGGCAGTGGAATAGGAGAAAAGTTGATAGATTCAACGTATATTTGGGAAGTGGCATTTGCTCATGGGTGGGTTTGTTTTTGGGTAGGCGGGTAGGTGGAAGGAGAAGAATTCAGGATGAGACACAGGCTTTGGCTTGAGAAAAAGGCTTGAGAAAAAAGATAGTGTTGCCATTGACAGAGATGTGGAGGACCATATGGAAATCTCATGTGTCGATCACATGTCTCCAGGTGCTGTTGCCATTCTTCAGTAAACTTCTTTTCCTGGGCCAATGATACATGATCCTTTTGGTTTCATGTATGTCTTAGTCTGTTTTGTGCTGCTATAACAGAATACCTGAGACTGGGTAATTTATAGTGAATGGAATTTATTGGCTTATGGTTCTGAGGGCTGGGAAGTCCAATATGAAGGTGCCAGCATCTGGCAAGGGCCTTCTTGCTGCATCATCCCAGGGCAGAAAGCAACAGGGTGAGAGAGAGAGCAAGAGGGGGCTCACCCTTTTATAATGACACTAATCCCACTCATGAGGGTGGAGTCCTTATGGCCCAGTCACCTCCTACAGGTCTCACCTCTTAATAACATACTTAGCATCTACTACATACAAAATAAACAGAAAATTGCCCAAGATTTCACTTTTCAAGTGCTGTTTCATTTTCATAATCACTGACAATAAAAATAGTGATGATAACCAGTCCTTTTTTTTTTTTAATTTTTGAGACAGAATCTTGCTCTGTCACCCAGACTGGAATGCAGTGGCATGATCATGGCTCACTGCAGCCTCGACCTCCCAGGCTCAAGCTGTCCTCCTGCCTAAGCCCCCAAGTAGCTGGGACTACAGGCATTTACCACCACTCTTGGCTATCTTTTTGTATTTTTTGTAGAGACGAGTTTTGCTATGTTGCTCAGGATGGTCTCAAACTCATGAACTCAAGTGATCTGACTGCCTTGGCCTCCCATAATGCTGAGATTACAGGTGTGAGTCACTGTGCCTAGCTGACAGCCAGTCTTTAGTGAGTGTTTGCTAAGTGCCAGACATGGTTCTAAGTGCTTTACTTATATTATTTTGTTTACTGTTCACATAACCTTGGAGGTAAAATGGGTATTTTACTGTACTTTTAAACGAAGAAGCTGAGGCTTACAGGGTAAAATAATTGCTCAAGGTCACACAGCAAGGAAGTAGCAAAGCCTAGATTTAAACCAAAGTCCTTTGATCTCTGGCCTGTGCCCTAAGCCCCTAGTTCCCTCGTTCCTCTTGGGGCATTGGCTAAGATGTTACTCCAGCCTCAGAGCTGGGCCAGGTGTGCCAGCACAGAGCTGGATGGAGCACCTACCCACAGGTAGCCAGGTACACCTACACCTGGTGATAATGCTCAGCCTCCCATGAACTGAACATGCTACGAGTGCTGCAGGGACAAGGAGAAATCATTATGGACTCAGGCTGCTGAGAAGGCCTCCTGTTGGAAATGGGGTAGTAACTCCCACTCCATGAGATAATTTGGAAATAATCTGGAGGCATTTTTGTTTGACACAGTCACTGACATTCATTCAGAGAACAGGAGGAGAATAAAGCGTCAGGAATAATAAAGATTCAGGCATGCATACATGAACTATCCCACCAAAAATGCCAAGAGGGCCATTGAGACCACGGGCAACTAGATGAGTCTCTGAACTCTAGACATTGAATACAAAGCACTTCTCTTTGAAGAAGCCAGAAAATATTGATGGTTGTCGACTGTGTTCATGAAGCCCTGATTTAGGATTTGGATTGAAAATCTACATTTGCAACTCCAGAGATCTTATAAAACCTTGGATAAACCATTTGGATATCTGTTGGGGCTCAGATTTTTTTTCCCTTTCCTTCAGTTTTTTGTTTTTTCTGGTGGGGAGCAGTAAGACAAGTACTTAACTGGGAAGCTACAGCTGGCATTGCTGGTATTACAATCCACTTGAGAGCCCTTAATGAAGAATATCTGATTATATAAGGAAACTAGAATCTGTTTGTTTTCTTTTCATTTAATTTGATGTTTTAATGATGCTGCCAGTTATTTGAAATATTCTATTTCAATATATGCTTTATTTATTATACTTTTACCCTGAGGCATGCTGGCAGAGGGTGACATGTTTAAAAGTCTGCCCTCAAATAATAAATTTCCACTGGAAACTGGAGCAGAAAAGTTTTATATTAGAAATGCTTTAGAATCTTTTTAAAAAATTAGTCCAAACTGGATTCCAGAGATAAACATAAGATGACTTTTAATTTTTTGCAAAAAAAATTAACTCAATTTTAGATTTTAAAAATATACTAAAATCCAACTAGAAACAGAATAATGTTTTGGGTCAGATAAACAGAGACATTGGGTTTTAGTTCTAGTTGTTAGTAAGCAGAAAATTAACAAATAAATCTTTGAAGGCAGTGGCATAACTGGTTTTATCTTCCTTCTTCTCCCTACTTTTATTTCAAATCAATAGGTACGATTTGTATACTTGCCTACCTCTTTATACACTGTCTCCTAGTCTGAGTTGCAAGCCCCCTAATCACAAAGACTTTATCTATTTGTTTTTTCTCTCCTATATTCTCAGCACTCAAATAGACCCTGGCGCACAATAGTTGCTCAATAAATGTTTACTCAGTGTGGTGGGCAGAAGAATGGCTCCCCAAAATATTCACATCTTAATCCCTGGAAATTGTGAATATGTTATGTTACATGGCAAAGGGGAAGTAAGGTTCCAGAAGGAGTTAAATTTGCTAATCAACTGACTTTCAAATAGGCAGGTTATCTAGTTGGGCCCAATGTAATCACAAGGGTCCCTAAGAGTGGAAGAGGTGGGGGCATTAGAGAAAGTTAGAGTGATGGGATGTGAGAACTCATACAGCACTTCCAGCTGGCTTTGAAGACAGAAAAAGGTCATCCCAAGCAAGGAATGTGAGTGGCCTCTAGAAGGCAGAAAAGGCCAGGAAACGGATCCTCTCTTCGAGCTCCCAGAAAAAAACCCATAGTGCTGTTTACGCCCTGATTTTAGCCTAGTGAGATCGTGTTAAACTACTTGCCTACAAAAGTGTAAGATAATAAATTTGTGTGGTTTAAAGCAACTGAGTTTGTGGTAAACTGTGCCAGCAGCACACCTGGTGAAGGAATCCCAGTCCCACCTGTTATTCACATGTGTGATAAACATTTATTGAAAGATCTATTCATCTCCAGGTTCCATGGCAGGCACTGGGCTGATCAATGCTCTTCCCCACCCCAGGGCCTTTGCTCCTACCATTTCCTCTGTCTGGAACTCTGCTTCCATTTCCTAGCTTAACCGTCTCCTCCAGACTAGGGAATGTATTTAAGTCCTCTCACTTTCAGAAACTTCTCCTTGGAAGCACTTACACCAATTGTGATATTTGCCTTTTTCCTGTGAAAGAGAATACAGACACAGAAAATTATATATAAAATGTAGCTTTGTGAATTATTTTAAGGTGAAAACATTGACACAACTGCTTAGGTCAAGAAGTAGAATTTTGCCAGTCAACCCCGAAGCTTTCTGTAGGAGACTTTTAGCCTCCCACTAAAAGTCACAACTCTCTGACTCTCATGTTATTTTCTTGCTTGTTTCATTATCTTCCTCCTTCCTCATTTTATTACCTGAGTGTGCATCCCTAGATCCCCTAATTTAGTTTTCTCTCTTTAAGAATGTGTTTTAAGTTTGTGTCAAGCTACAGATTCCTCCTCTGTCTCCTTTCTCCTTCCTTGCAATTTATTTGTGAAAAAGAGATTGTCCTTGCAGTGGAGTTTCCAACAGTCTAGTTTTTGCTGATCGCGTCCCCTAGGTGTAATTTAACATGTTCCTCTATCTTTCATGTCTCCTATAAATTGGCTCTAAAGTTGGCTCTAAAGGTTTGATTGGATTAAGGTTCAGTTTTTGTTTTTATCTTTGGGCAAGACTGCTTCATAGAAGGTGGTGTGTTCCTCCATCCAGAGGCTTATAATCTGGTTGTCTTTCTCTTTGATGTTAGCAGTTGTTTATCTCAACTTCTAGATTGATTGATTCATTATAAGGATTGCAAACTGGTGACATTCTAATTTATTTTCTTTCTTTGTTTATTAGCTAGAATATTTCTAAAAAGAGATACTTTCTATCAACTTCTGTTTAGTTACTCAAGGATACCGTTTGTTTTAGAAAGCCAGGATAAATGCTTGATTCTTTCTCTTTATTCATCATGCATCAAATTAATGATTGGATTCCCTAACTTCCTGTGATTGTTTAATGCCTTCCTCTTCTGTAACATGTACCCCGCAACCCTCACAAGGGCAGGACCTGAGTTGATCCTAGAGCCATTTACAGGCCTGTGACGTATTAGACACTTGTTTGTATTTATGGAATGAATGGGTGAGCGAGTGGAGTATCTTCTCTGTTCTTTCCTTTGTCTTCCATTTCCTGGCCCCTCAATTTATCATACATTCTCCTTTAGCTCCATATAGCTAAACCATGGATTAAAATGATTTGGATCAAAAACATAAAATTAGCAAGGAAATACCCTCAGAGGCATGAAAAGTAGCTGCTCTACAGTGGCTCTGACACAAACATACTAATTCAGAGCATTTAATATGGATACCTTGTAAGAGACCCAGATGGGTTTTTAAACAATATCTACTTAAATTTTTGCTAGTCTTCTAAGTGATGCACCTTAGGGGTCTTTCTAATGCGATCCCTAAGAAGATACAGCATTAGTATGACTAAGAATTAACTAATAATATGGAGTCTGCTTTCTGAATGGTTCAAAGTGATTCCACATTGGCTCTTTCCTTTGTCCTTGAAAATACCCCTGTGAGGGGCCCAGGCTATGAAGTATGCAGAGAGGGACAAGAATGACTATTTGCTGTTTAAAACAGGCCTAGGGAGGGTAAGAGACTCACGAGTTCCTCATGGGGGATACACTTAGGGCTAGATATTTGTCTATATAGTGGGTTATGTTCTAAGTAATGCTGGAATTTGGAGCTAGAATGAGCCTTAGAGATTATCTAATAGCATCATATGTATGTTACATATTGTCACAATAATGCTGTCTGACAAACAGCCACAAAAGTTTAGTGGCACACAATAACAAGCATTTATTGCTCCTGTGTTTGGGGTCAGCAGCACTGCTGATCTTGGCTGAACTCATTTATGTATCTGGGGCTCACTTGGCTGACCAAGGCTGACCTTGGCTGGGGAGACCAGGGTGACTCAGCTTTGCTCCATGTGTCTCTCATTCCCCAGGATGCTGGATTAGAGAGAAAGTGGAAACCCCAAAGCCTCTTGAGGCCTCCACTTAGAACTGGCAGATTGTTGCTCTGGCTGCATTCGGATAACCAACGCAAGTCATAAGACCAGCCCAGATTCAGGGAGTGGCGAAATGGACTCTATCTCTTTAGTGAGAGAAATTGTAAAGTCACCTGACAAAGAACATGGGTTCAGGGAGGGGTGAGAAATTGGCCCCTAAATGAAATTAGTCAAGCACCCCATTATCTCATTTTAGAGAGGAGCAAACTCAGTTTCCCAGGAGAGCCAGCGACTTGTCCGTGTTCACTCAGCAGAATGGGGACTAGAACCCAAGACTCTCGTCTTTCACTCTGGGGGCCTTTCCATCTACCCCAAAGGCTGCAACTAAAGACAAAGGCATAGGAATTGGCATTCATTTTCCTGTTCAGCAAATAATTCCTAACGTGCACCACTGTGCTGGATACTAAGGAATGGGAGCTCATTAACAGCTGAGTGTGAATTTTAGTGAAATGATTACTTCTCCCATTTACCCAAAGGTTTGCTTCAAATAATAGAATTCCAGGCAGGTGGAGGAACAGGTTCCCCACCTGTCCTTTCTTGGTATCCTAGAAGCCACGCTATAGGAAGCCACCCATTCCACTGAGACAAGAGACTCCTCCTGATGTGTAGAATGTAAGTCCCTCATTTTTCTGCTTTGAATGGGAAGGTCATCTTAGTGTCTCTGGAATGAGAGCCCTTCCCTTATCGTCCAACAGGTGGTTTTGGCAAAGGTGGGTTTTTGTAGCCGAGTTCCCCCCTGACTCAAGGAGAAAATAACACAGTCATTTTTGGGGTCTGTTTAGTCTCAAAGGGAAACGACTTACTAATTAGGGTAAGAGACTTTACAAAAATATGTTTTTGATTCCACTGATGGTCAGTTACAAGCGATAACACTGTTAAATGTAGTGCCTAATAAATCTGGGAAAACTACCCAATAAATGTAAGTAATAACAATGATTAACAATAAATTAAATGCAGAGAACCAGGAATGTACCACATTATTTTTAACTAGTTTGGACCATCGGGTTCTGATTATTCAGTTTGTCCTGTACACCTGGAGTTTATTAGAGTGTAATACAAACTAAACGGTCCCTCAGAGAGGCCACTGAAAGGACTTAGTATAAAACAATATACAAGTTTAATAGTGGTAACTGACCTTTCTTTCTTTTACAAAAACATATCTTTGTAACTTGAGCCTCGAGGAAATGTAATGCTTTTTACCTAATCCTGATTGTTAATTTTCCTTTTATTTAATTTAGAATGTTTCATTTGTTTCATGAGATAGGAAGATACAATTTATATTCAATAATTCTTCCTGATCTGGAAAGAGATCCAAAATGGCTAAATATTTCTTTCCTTCTGCTGTGTCTATTACAAGAAGAGGGAAGAACAGACATGCAGTGCATTCACTATTAATGGCAGCTGGTTAAAACCCACATTTTAAAATAGCCAGATGAAATGGGTACATGTGTTTATAATCAAGGTACATTTGACTAATTTTCCCTAAACCTTTAAATATTACTCATTCTCAAATACCAGAAAATTGGGCTCTTTCTCATTTGAGGACAGGAAGGCAGGCTCTCTGATGGGGGAAGCTTTTCCATCATTTCCCCGAATGCCTATCTTTCTGATGCTATCTAATAGGACTACCGTATTTCAATGACAGAATCCTCCAGTTTTTATGACATCTCTATGTGTAGATATCTTTCTCATTTGGATGTTGTTCTAATATGTTTTCAGTGTTTTCCAGAAGGGTGCTTTCGGTGCCGCTCTACCTAGGGTTTCTTACTTCCTCCATCCCATACTTTTGTCCCCAGACTGAATGTATTTTCCACAAAGGGAATCTTAACAAGGGTCAACTCTTGTAAATGTCTGAAACCTGAGGTGCCCCCAACAAAGCTGAGGTCTGGCAAACAGTCCATAAAACCCTGCCTTAAAATAATTAAATGAAATGGTTACCAGGGAGGGCAAGAATGGCATTGCCCAAGGCGTCAACAGAGCGTGAGACTGTTTTCTTTAGCCCACTAATCAATATGGCTGGCCTGAGGCCTCCCGGACCCCTTCGGTAGAGCCCCAAACTATATCTCATGAGCTAACTGTCAACCTTCATTTCATAATCAAAACCATTTTTGTTCAGAAGCTGGTCTTTATCTCAAAAGATTGAGGGAGTTCAACTTACATTTAGAAGAGGAATTCTGCTCCAAAGGGAGGGTGGCTTGACTTTCTAAACAGAAGGCTCAGGTCAAAGCAAAAGGTGGATTGATTTCTCTATCTGCTCTAGAGAAGTTGTACTCCATGGGCAAAGAGGGGAGGTTTGAGTTCTTGAAGGAGCATCAGGTAATTCACCCTGGCTCTCCCCTTGGCTGGGTAGGGGTGGGGAGGAGAGGAAGGGAGGGGAGAGACATGGAGTTTCTAGATGCTTTGAGAATCTTCCCTGGGAGAAGGTAGCTAATTATCCCACAGCGGAACTTGGAAGACCTCTCTTCTCTCCTAAATTGTTTAATAACATGACAACTACTCTTCCCTTAGGATGTTTTGGGTGCCAAACACTGTGCTAGGAGCTGACACGCATCTACACATTTAATCTTCATGCTGACTATGGGATATGTGCTATTAACCCCTCCACTTGACATCCCAGTGTTTCCCCACCTTGTTTGGGGGCCAGCTAGAGGATAGGCAGTTGTGGTGACCATGAACCTGCACTACTCCGATCTCCTGCTGCGAGGAGCATAAGTGACTGGTTCTCCAGCTGCTGTCTCTCCAGACCCACCACCAAGTTTGTGCTGAGGCCATGGTTCCTGTGAGCTGCTCTCAGTCAGTGACTGAGTGTGGGGACACACAGAGGCTCATTTCTGAGAGATCTAAGACTCTTCCAATAGGCAGCTTTGGCTTGAGGCCTCCATGTCAGCCTGGCCAACCCTTTTTTGAGCTGGCCGGCTGCCTGAGGCTTCCTACCCAGTCTTCCCTCCTCCCTCCTTTCCAGGGTTCAGATCTGCATTGCTGTCTGAAGGCTCCCCTGCCTTCTCCAGAGCCCTCCCTTTCTTCTTCCCAGTCCTTTCCCCAATAATCATGTCTAGTCCTGTCTTAGAAGTCTGCTTCTCAGAGGATCCAAAATCACACCAGTCAATATAGCAACAGCGATCACCCTGAGTAATGGTGGGCTCTAGACTTTGCTTTTCAATTGTTCTAGGTCCTGTGACAGCTTGGCCAGGCAGTCTGAGTGTCAGAGGAGGAGGTAGTGACTCCCTTTTCCAGCTAGAAATCTCTGTAGGGAGGTCACAGTCTGCTCCCTGGTTCCGATGTTTTTGGCCTTCTCAGGCACCTGTGGTTTCTTGGCCTCCCTTCACCTCCATTGCTCTCAGCCTTGCTCTTGCCTTAACCTTTCTCCAGATGGGGCCCAGCTGCCTTGCCGCTTTCCTATGTTGGAGGCCTAGCAGGACTCTGGCTGCACTCTGTTCTTCCCTGGAGGAAAATTCTCCTCAGTCCTCCAAAGTCTGACTAGAATCTCTCCCTCCCTTCTCAGATTGGGAGAGGGCCATAGTTCTAAGGACAGGATTGGGAGCTACACTGAGTAGGTTCGAAGTCCAGCACTATGACTTAACTGCTGTGTGATCTTTGCGAGTTACTTAACTTCTCTGAGCCTCAGTTTCTTTCCTTGTAAGATAAGGATAGTAGTATTATCTAATTTGTGCTGTTCTTGTAAGGATTAAATGAGTTATTTAATGCAAAGCCCTTAGCTCAGAGCCTAGCACATATAAGGACTCAATACATGGTAGTATTTCTTGTGGTTAGAACTATTACATTATTATCTAACCAGCACCTCTCTAGGGATCAAAGATAGGAGTCCAGACCACTTTCCCCACTAGTTTTAAAGCTTAATTTTCTTCTAAAATACCAGAGGGATTGCTTACTGAACCAGATGTCAACAGGGATCTCCGTATTTCAGGTGAAATATTCTTCCATGAAATTTGGGGTTTTAGGAGGTAACACCATTACAGTCCTGGGGAAACCTTGGCAGTTTGAATGTGACCTTTCGTTTTTGTTGTCATGTGACTCCTCTGAAAGAAAGACTCTGGAGGAGAGAATGAGCTCCATGTTTAATAGCTTGCTTCTGGGAAGAACTTGAAACATCTTTGTGGTCCTCCAAAGAAGACTAAAATGGTGCTCCTAGTCCTTCCTTCTGCCTGCATTTTGGAGATGAAAGCAAGGTTTTTTAAAACAAAGATGAGTATTTATTAAAGACGGCTATTTTCACTCACCAGCTTTTGGGGGAATTGCACTCATTCCTTTAGAAATTTGCTAAGTTTCCCAGGCAAAGAGGGTGTGTCCTTGCCAATAAGACACGGAACACTCTTTAGCCCTGGCGGTTGCTCCTTATTGTCTCAGACAAAGTACGGTTTCATGTTGTAACCTTTATTTCATGTACCTTGCAGCCAATAAAATAATCACAGAGATGGTTTGGTCTCAGTGCTTAAGTCATAAAGCCTCTCTGCCATCAGAGATGGAGGTTTAATTGTGAGTGACGTTGGATGAGAACCTGGTTCTGGGCTGTGTTGGAGTTATCCAGCTGTTCTTTCATCACACATCCAGAAAGCCAGTCATACTTTTCTCCAGCTCATCTGTGCATTCTTGATCCTGCCTCTAACATTTTATTTCGAATTCCCCTGATAGCCTCAGTGAAAGTTCCCAGCAGAGATTGATTGCAGGGCATGACCCAAATTTGTAACTGGCCACAAAATGCTGTAAAACAAAGTTCACCGAATACCTTCCAGCTGATTGTAAGTGATTTTTGAAAATGATCTGGTTGTGTTTTTCTTCTTTTTTCCACATAAAATGTCTGAAAAGAACGACTTTTCGCCAAGCTCTGATTTTTGTAACATCATCTATAAAGCCTGACAACACGGACTGCATGGAACTAACTGCAGGTGGTGGCAGCAGCCCGGTCTCGCTAGTGGAGTTTTGTTTGATGGGACATGACTATTTAACAGAATGAGAGCAGAGGGTAGGTGTCCTGGTAAGGGAGGATGAAGAACTGGGTAATAGCAACTCTTGGAAAATTCCTTAGTCTTCCTAGTGGGTCTTTTCTTCATTTGTAAAATGAAAAACAGCATTAGTCAAGCTCTGTCTTTGCAGAACCACAGATCTTTCCTGAAAATGGAATAAGAGATGTTTTTCCAGAGATGCAAAATATAATTAAGTTACTTGAGAGAAGCTTCTCAATTTTAAGCTTTTGCTCACACATGTCTCATACTTTTGACACCTGCTACTAGCTAAAAGTGAATAAGCATCAAATATGCTAAAGAAAAAATTAAGAACTGTGGTCTTAAAGAAAGAATTTACCTTCTCTGGTGTCCCGAATACGTGTAATTTGGTCATATTTTTTATCAGTAAAATAGTTCCTGGTTCATACCATGGAATGAAATGGATCAGAAAGTATTTGCTGTAGACTCAGGCATGTCTGGGCCTGCTGGGAGGCCAGTGGATTGTTCCCTCTCAGTGGATTGTTCTATGTCCATGAGGAAGTGAGGAGCTGCCTGGTTAAGAGCTTGTCCTAGGAAAGAGGTAGTGAGAGCCATGAATTAGGGCCAATGGAGCAGTGCTGGGGTAGTAGGGGGGTTCTCTCATTTAGACAGCCTTTTCATTTTGCCCCCAAGCCTTATCCCTGTGTCCCCAGACATGGGACCTCTGCGGATGCTAACAGAGAAGGCACTGATCCCACAAGACATCAGTGGCCTTGGTGCTAATGGCTTCAGTAGCCTCAGGAGAATGGGTCATTGGTACCATTGGTGTCACCCTTAACATCAGTGGCAATTGGTACAGACTCTGGCTGTGTTCAGTGGGCTGGGGCACTGACACTGATACCCTCGCATCAAATACCATCAAGATCTGTGATACCATCCCAGGACTGTGAGCACTGGAAGTTACACTGAGCATCCCATGGCAGCCAGCAGTAGTGTTGACTTCATAGGGCCACGGGCAGCAGGGCAGCCTGAGAGATATGTGAACCACTTGTTGTGATGTGGCCTGGGCTGGAAGCACAGAGAAACCATCAGTCATTTCATCCTGTTGGCAAGAGGGAGCCATTGAGAGTTTTTGAAGGAGGGGCTCTTGGTCAGAATTGGACTTCAGGATGATGCTCTGGCTTTGTAGGGGGCAGGTTGAACTGAGGAGCAAGGGAAGATAAAGGCAGGGAGACCAACTGGGGGACTATTTACAATAGTCCACTTCAGAGATTCATACTAAGGGCCTGAGCAAGGCTGAGGCTTACAGGGGGTCATAGCAAAACTGGGGCAGGCACCACATCCAGCTGAAGGGGTGTCTTATCGATCCCCAAGGGGCATCTTGACATCAAGTGAGTTTGGGACTCCTGTTCCCTGGGTTTGTGCCACACATCTGGTGACACAAGCCAGAACCAACTGGACAGGCATTAGGGAACCTAGTGAACCCACTGCTACAAACCCAAGCCATTGCTCTCACCTCAGTGCCAAGCTGCCTGCTCTGTGGGGCTGCTTTAGATTAAAAGGGATAAAATATGGGGCAGAAATGGCCTGTAATCCACGGGCAGTAGAGTGCTCTGGTCTCCTGGGGAAACAGCGGGGTCTTCTTTGGATGTATGAGGTGCCAGAACCAGGATGGCAATGAGCGATCTAGCTCCTGTGCAAACATTGCCTTCCCTTCAACTGGAAGTATTCAAGAGCTAGGCTTAGCTTGAGCTGCTTTTCCTAGAGCTATGCATGTAAGCGTTGACACAATCCCAAATGATCCCATTTCTTTATTTTCCCTTTTATATTGGGACAAAGGATTATTTTTCTGGCATCCAGAGGATGAAAAATGAGGATAAAAAAATGGAAGCCTATTGTTTAGTAGACAGAGACCTGGGCAGATAGGGAGCCAGGAGCCCTGAGCCCTGTTCCTGGCCCTGCTCCTGACTCACTGCATTGACTTAGACATTTATTTGCTCATTTGTACAATGAGAAGTTTGGACTTGGTGATTATGAAGGCCTCTTCCAGGCTACACGCTCTGAGTTTTAGCTTCAGGAGAAGCAGATCCCCTGCTTCTGGTTAAGGAGAAATGTCTTGACCATTTCTGGTCTCTTTGTGAGAAAATATGAGTAGAGGTTGAGAGCTCAGGCTCTGGGTTTGGAACTTGACTCTACAGCAAACAAGTTGGAGCCTTGGGCAAGTTCTTTAACCTGTCTGAGCTTCAGGGACCTCTTCTGTAAAATTGGCCCCAAATACATACTTTGGGGTTAAGATAAGCTTTCCATAGATAATGCTTTGAACACAGGGCATGGCATACATGAAGCCCACAATGTATGATGATGGCTGGCGTTGGTGTTGTTTTTGAAAGGACTAAACGTGGGACAAGGCATCCTGCTGCCTGATGCTGGATCCAGAGGGGGTTACTGGCACCTCCTGTGTCTACACCTTTCCCTGTGGAGTTGGGTCTTCATCTGCCAGACAGTCTCCTTTGTCCTCTGCAAGTTGAGGCTCACCAAGGGGAGAACTGCAGAGTTCTCAGGCAGGAAAAATATACCACTTTCTTTTTATGTTAAAGATCCAGTCAATGGACAATGCATAATATCAGAAAATACAGACAAGCAAAAGTCCAGACATGAAGAAAGCATATTTCCACTGTGGTAGGCCAAACGATGCCTACTTCCCCCATTCCCAGAAGATATCCATTTCCTAATCCCCAGAACCTGTGAATATGTTACCTTATATGGTAAAAGGGACTCTAAAAACATGATTAAGTTAATGATCTCGAGATAGGGAGATTATCCAGGATTACCTTGTGGGCTGAATGTAATCACAAGGGTCCATAAAAGAGGGAGCCAGGAGGGTCAGTGTCGGAGAAAATGAGGTGATAATGGAAGCAGAGGGAGAGATGGGTGTGTGATGATAGAGCAGAGGTCAGAGTGATTTGGAGCTGTGAGCTAAGGAATGCAGGTGGTCCTTAGAAGGTAAAAAACATAAGAAAATGGAGTCTCGCCTGGAACTTCCAGAAGAGGCCCAGTGAAACTTTTTTCAGACTTCTGACTTTCAGAACCAGAAGATAAATTTGTGTTGTTTTAAGCCACCAAGTTTGCAGTCGTTTGTTATATCAGTAATAGGAAACTAATACATGCTCCTCCCCCAAACTAATACATGCTCCTCCCCCAAACTAATAAATGCTCCTCTCCAGTTTGGAGGTTCCTCAAAAAGCTAAAAATGGAACTACCATATGATCCAGAAATCTCACTGCTGTGAATATACTTAAAAGAAAGGAGATCACTATAGTCAAGGGATATCTGCACTCCCATGTTTCTTGCAGCACTGTTCACAATAGTCAGTATTTGGAAGCCACCTAAGTGTCCATCAACAAATGAATGGTTAAAGAAAATGTGGGACATATACACAATAAAGTGTTATTCAACAATAGAAAATAATGAGATCCTGTCATTTCAACAACATGGATGAAACTGGAGATCATCACGTTAAGTAAAATAAGCCAGGCACAGAAAGACAAACATCACATGTTATTTGTGGGATCTAAAAACCAAAACGATTGAATTCGTAGATATAAAAAGTAGAAGGATGGTTACCACAGGCTGGGAAAGGTAGTGGGGAGGTGGGTGGGTGGAGGGGGGCGAGGGAGCAGGTATGGTTAGTGGGTACAAAATAATAATTAGAAAGAATGACCACACAACAGGGTAACAACTTATAGTTAATAATAATTGTATATTTAAAAATAATTAAGAGTGTAATTGGATTGTTTGTAACACAAAAGATAAATGCTTGCAGGGGTGGATACCCCATTCTCCATGATGTGATTATTTCACATTGCATGGCTATATCAAAACATCTCATGTACCCCACAAATATATACAGCTACTATGTATCCACAAAAATCAAAAATAAAAAAAAAACTCTCCCCAGCTGATCCCCAAGTGTCCATTACAGGTACTTGTGCAAACAGCTATATAAAGAAGTATTGTACATTGCATTTAGTTGTTATGGCCTTCAAATCTTTTTAATCTAATACCCTGCTTTTTGATGTCACTGACTTGTTGAGGAGGGCAGGCCAGAGGTCCTGTAGAACGTCCTCCAATCAAGATTTGTCTAGTTGACTCCTTGTGGTATTATTAAGCTTGTTCCTCTATCCCCTGTATTTCTTGTAAGCTGGATACCATATCTAAAGTCTTGATAGATTCAATTACACACTTTGAGCTAAAATACAGCATAAGTGATGCTATATACTTGATGTTGCATCACATAATTTCTAGTTGACCTACCAGACTATTTGCTTTTCTAAAGACTGTCCTTAGGACCAAAACACCAGGTGTTATGTGAGGTTCAGAGGTTTCAGGAAAATGAGTGACTCACTTTGATTTGGGGTGACCCAAGTCCTATTGAAGAAATACAGCCTACAGAAACCACTACATTCAAGGCAACTGGTTTGCCGGCCTAATGGAGCAGAGTCACAACTCAACTCCAAGGGAGGGCAAACAACAGGAAACAAACTTGCTGACCACATTCAGGCTCATAAATTACTGTGAATGAGCTTGAAGAAAACAAGCAGGTTCAATTTCAACAGACCTTTCCCAACTGAGTGTACCAACATCTGACTGTTTAGACATCATTAAAATACATTGCACCCAATATGTTTACCCACAGTCATCTCTATTACCTGGGCAGGTCATTCATCAGCTTGTCAATTTTAATGGATTTCTATATGTAAGTGACTTCCTAATGTGCTGAGAACTTTTGAGGAGAAACTTGTAGTACCAGCATATTAGAAAAGTGCAAACTATTCAAAGTCTTGTTTGAGGGAGCATCCCTATTCAAATCAAATGAGGAACAATGATATTTTCTGTCCAAACTCCTATTTCTATTTTAAGCTATTGTCATTATTATTACTAACAACAATAATAAAAGCATCATAAGGGGTTTATAGACAAAACTTCTTTAGGTGAAAATTGTGAAATTGGCATTAATTTCTTGGCGTATGGTTGAACTATTGCATTTTAAATGTGTGTGTGAATGTGTGTGTGTGTGTGTGCGTGATTTCCATGCATCCTATCCAAACATTTCTCTCACATAATTAAATGTGTTGATGACATCACAGAAACTGAGCCAATCTTTTGGTTTATGTCACTTTCAGGAGATTTTAACTCTAATTCGAGCTTTCCAAAGTCTGACCAAATTTGAGGTGCTCTCAGCAGGAATATAGTATTTCGAGGGCTCATCGTAATGCGTAATGAGAAACTCTTTGTGTGCAGTGTGCCTGCTCTCTCTCTCTCTCTCTCTCTGTCTCTCTCTCTCTCTCTCTCTGTCTTTCTCTCTTTCCTCAGCCCCAAAGCCTAAAATTTAGATGGGTCTTAGTCAGAAACTTGTAGCATAAAAAAGCATGCTTTTGGCAGAGTCCACAAAACAATAATGCTATGTGTTTTACCACTGGGGAAAAAAGATAGAAGGAGGAAACTTTGGAAATTAAAGATATAAGCAGAATGAAATTAACCAAAGAATGCTGAATAGATTTTTTTTAAACAACCTTTCTAAAAAACACTGGGAGACAGCATACTCTTCAAATCACAGCACTGCTCTTTAGCATGAATTAAAGATGTGGTGAGTCTATGAATGGACATGGCTTGCTTAATGAGAACACCAGATGCCCACATTTAGGAAATGTAAAGAAAGCGAAACCCTTGTAAAATTTTATATATTATCCCTTTCACCAAAATATGAAAAACAGATTAGAGGGAGAAAGGAAAATTTCTTCTATAAATACATTTGAAGAAACACTGGACCAAAAGGAGACACTTGTTTAAATACAACGTTCAAGAGAGAAAAATCGTCAAATAAACAAGAATCCTCACTTTCAACAGGGCAGCACAAAGATTTTGAGTCACCAGGCTCTAAAGCAGAATTGCCTTCCACCCTTCCCTTGGAGAGTGCCTTTCTGCACTCAATCTTCTTTGGCAATCACAAATGTTAGGAATAATAAATAAAAGAAGCCGTAGATCTGGAGTCTTCTTGCAAAGACATGCAGACATTATAAAGACATTTTTATCAAGTGTCTATTGAAATCTATAGGTTTATGTTTGGCCTAGGTCTTTGAATCACTTGTTGCTTTTCTTAGCATGCTTTTTTCCTTCCTTCTCCTTTTAATGCAGCTTGGATCCTTGCAGCTCTCAAATCATAAACAATTTGCCATCTGCAGGGTTGTCATTGAACTATGGAGAAAAACACGCCCTTAGGCTAGAGACCCCTCTCTGAAAGGTCTGGTTGAAAATCTGAGCCTGCAGAGCATGTTCCTGCTACCTTCAGCAACAAGGACTCTAACTGCATAAAGGGAGAAAACACCTTTATTTCATGCTCGATGGTTTTAAGAAAATTAGTGCTCTCTGTTCTTGGAAAAAACAACACAGCACAACATACTGTTTCCCTTAGTCCCTTAGACTCAATGATGTAATTCCTAAGATTCACAAAAGAATTTGAACCTGAAACATTGGGTAGGAAAGTCAGTAGGCTAAAATGGATGGAGAAGTTCAGGTCTGGGCACCTGGTATTTTGCATTTAGTCACTTTTACTAGTTGTATTGTCTTGGGCAAGCCATTTGATTACCCAGAGCTTCTGTCTTCTCATGAGTAAATGGGGATGACAAGCCTGTCCCTTTAAACCTGTCCTCCTGTGGAGTGCTGTCTGGGTCCTGGGGAAATCTTCCAGAGCATTCTATCCCTATTCCTGGCTTGTTCCTCACTGACTTCTGAGTTGGTCCCCTCTAAACCCAACTGGGAACTCAACTTTGGGACCCAGCCTGGGTCCTGGCTGGGCCCTTTGGAAAGGTGTCCTCTTAGGCTCTCCTGCACCTTGGCACTTGGCTTTCCCTTCAGCTCCGTTTGGCTCTCATCCTGCCTCTCAGCCTCTCCAATTACATCAGGTTGGAACCATCCACATAGCTGGCACTGGTACCTCCTTCCCACCCCTATTCTGCTACTTGGCAAATTCTAGCCCTCTGGGAAGGTAGCTTAGTAACATTAGCTAACATTCATAGTACTGGGTCCTTACCAAGCGCTTTAAGTGTGTTACCTCACTTAATCTCATAAAGCCCTGGGAGGCAGATATTATTATCTCTCCTTCACAGAGGAAACTGGCATAGAGAGGTTACCCAATCTTCCCAAGGTCCCAGAGCCTATGAGGGGTGGAACTAGGACTTGACCGTAGATCAGGGGTCAGCAAAGGGTCAGACAGTAAGCATGTTAGGCTTGGTGGGCTGATTGGTCTCTGTCATAGGAACTCAACTCTGCCATTGTGGCACAGAAACAGTGCCACACAATATGTAAACAAATGGGCAGGGCTATGTCTCAATAAAACTTTGTTTATAGGTATTGCAATTTGAATTCCATATAATGTTCATGGGTCACAACATATGACTACCCTCTTGATTTTTAAAAATCACTTAGGATTATAAAAACCATTCTCAGCTCCCAGGTCACACAAAAGCAGGTGGTGGGCTGGATTTGGCCCGTGGGCCATAGTTTGCCAATTCCTGACCTAGGCCATCATTTCTAGAGCTCATGGCCTTCACTGTCAAGTATTATCATCCCCTTTTACAGATAAGGAAACTGAGCTCAAGCAGAGATAGTAAGGAGAGGGTGATCCAAACGCAGGCATTTGGACTCCAGGGTCTGGAGTTTACCTCCAAATAATGGCAAGAGAATGAGGTGTTGCTCTACCTGCTTTTTTGAAGAAAAATGATATCATGAAGATCCGATGAGATCATGCACCTGGCACGCATAAAAAATGCACGTGATAGTTTTTTTTAAAATGTATAAAAGCTCTTATAAACTGTACAATACAAGCAACTGAGATTAGGCTAGCTTCTAAAAACAAATCTCCTAGTGGAAAGTGTGTTAATAGTTTTTATTTATTTTACAAGCATTTATTTAGTACCTAGTTTATGCCAAGTATACTGGGCTCTGGTAGCTATGAAGATGGTGGGTAAGAGAACTAAGTTTAGTGGGAAAAGAGGGACATTCTTGTAGATGACTAGGACCCAAAGGGTTAACTGCTACCGGGAATGGGGTGCTGGTGATAGAGCCACAGTTGGGGACACAAGGGAAGGTGCACTGAGGGGTGCCATGCATGGATGCTGGGAGTTTCGAGGTAAAGGGAGAAAAGACTTTCAGGCTGAGGGAGGATCCTGTGCAAAGGCACGGAGGCATGAAAGATCAATGTGGCTATAGTGTAAGAGGTCAGGTATGACTGGTAGAAATGAGGCTAGGAGGAAGGTAAGGTGGCTGAACGAGGACCTTTTGGTCAATGCTAATGCCTAGACCTGATCCCTTGGGACCCAGGATGTGTACTAGTAGTACTCAAAACTAGGAGGTATACTAAGGAGAGCCCAAAGCCATAAAATAAAGATGAAGCTGCTTTCCCTGGGCATTCATTTTAATTAAAGATTAGATTGAAATCGTTGTTTTTAAGTGAAAGCAAACAAGAATACACTGAATATAATGCAAAGTTTATATATCTATATTAAAATTAGATATGAAGGGAGGCCGAGGCAGGCAGATCACGAGGTCAGGAGATCGAGACCATCCTGGCTAACACGGTGAAACCCCATCTCCACTAAAAATACGAAAAATTAGCCAGGCGTGGTGACGGGCACCTGTAGTCCCAGCTACTCAGGAGGCTGAGGCAGGAAAATGGCGTGAACCTGGGAGGTGGAGCTTGTAGTGAGCTGAGATAGCGCCACTGCACTCCAGCCTGGGTGACAGAGCGAGACTCCATATCAAAAAATGAAAATAAAAATAAAAAGTTAAAATAAAATTAGACATGAAGCATGAGATTTCAAATAAATTCAAAATAGACCACTTTAGGTCCCACCCCACACCTTCACAACCTTCCTGTTAGAGAGGATAAGGTAGAAAGTCCTGAGAGGCAAGTGTCAGGGGATAAGAAGACACTGAAAGTTAACAGGATAGTGACATAATTGGATTTGTGTTGTAGGGTTGTAATGCTTGTGGTTAGGAGGAAAGATGGGAAGGGAGATATCATGGGCTTGGAGATCAGTTAGGAAGCTCCCAGAAACTCGGGAAGGAGCAGGACTGAATAGCCTATTACAGGGGAAGTTTGATTTTGTCACTAAGTGTACGTTCTTGTTCCATCAAGAAACAATGAAAAGAGAAAGAATTTGCTTGGGAGTCAAAAGACCAAGATTCGAACCCCTGATTTTGACTAGCTATGTGACCTGGGGTAATGCACTCAGTCTCTCTGAACTTCATTTTGTTTATCTTCCCAATGAGAAGAACTATACCTCTCTTGCCTACTTCTGAGAGCCTTTGTTTGGATCGTCTAAGATAATATCTATGAGAGCTCTTTGTAAAGGGCTTGAACATCACTGGTGAGTTTCTAGGGAACAAAAGGCCAGAGCTCTTTCTGCTTGGTGACCTCTCCAAGAAAAGGCAATTGCTATTTTTTCCCCCTTCTTCAGCTGTTGGAGCTGCGGATCAATTGCAACCAGGCTAAAAAAAAAAGGTAGTCATACATGATCAGCAAAATGGTCCAAATGATGTCATCCATCAAGATAGACATCGCAATTTGCCAACTATTTTCTCATAAATCAAACCATGGTCCCTCAAGGAAGAGGGGCAGGGCTGGAGGAGCCAGCATGGCAGCCCTTATCGGCAGACCAGACGCAGGGAAGCGCTCCCTTAAGGATACAGTAATTATTTTCACTTGATGGGAAATAAAGAGGGGCACCATGGGAGGGAGCGCTGGAGAGTGTCTGCCTCACTTCATTACTACTCCCCAGGCATGGGACACAACATATGCTTTTCATTGGGAAGCCAATAATTTTGAATCGTGGGACAGGTGAAAACTTAAATGACATTTGCAAACCTTGATTTATTTCTCTGCTTAACTCCGGAACATGCTTTAGACTCAGCTCTATAAGTTTCCATAGATTAGTGGTCAATGTCAAGTATTTTCAATGACATATTCAAGCGTTTCCTGACCCTATCAGTTAATTAAATATTTTCAGTACTAATCTCTTCTTATTGAAATGGTTTCCCTTCTTTTGGTTATGGGTTTGGAAAACAACGATATGAAGCATGTGCTTTATTGAAAACAAAATAACAAAAATAAAAAAGAATACTTCTTCCCCCACGTGCTATTTTACTCACTGGAAATCTCATTAAAAGTTATTTATGAGCTGTTAGGGATCCCATAAGGATTACACCTAATTCAGTCTGTAAAGCTTTTGAGTTTCTTTTACATGAAGGACCTCCTTCCCCATTATTCTACTTTTGTTTGCACCCAAATAAATACTGGAGATTAACGTTTTGGCAGAAGAGGGTCCTCAGTCCCTAACCTCACATCACCCAGGCAAAGTTTAGACCTTCCTCCCCTTTCTGCTGGACCCACTCTGATATGACCAGGGTAAGAGGTCAAACTTGTGGCAATGGATAAATTATCGTTTTTATTATTTTAAATGTTTACTGAAGATAGCGGGGCCGTAGGTATCATTTACATCCCTGGGATTTGTAATCTTTGCGATTAGCCATGTAGTTAGTCCTAATTGACTCTCTGATTTTCTTCTACACCTTCTCCCCCAATTCCCTCTGAAATAAGAAAACTGAATTTTATCAGAATGAGTAATTTCACAGTTCCTTTATAGGGCCTGTATGCCTGTTATTTGCTGTTTCTTAGAACTTGTTCTCAGGTAGCAAAGACTGAACTGCTAATGTAAGTGACTTTTGTCCTTCTAGTCTCTTTAATAAAATATCCCCAATACAAATGTGTTTAATTTCCAAAGAATCTGTTTTGTGTTCATATTTCCAAAACACGGAGAAGAATGTAGTCACTCCAACAGCCAAACATTCAAAATTAGATTTTGGCAGTTAGAAAATTGGCATAAAAATTTAGAAGTAGCCGGGCGCAGTGGCTCGCGCCTGTAATCCCAGCACTTTGGGAGGCCGAGACGGGTGGATCACCAGGTCAGGAGATCGAGGTCATCCTGGCTAACACAGTGAAACCCCGTCTCTACTAAAAATACAAAAAAAATTAGCTGGGCGTGGTGGCGGACACCTACAGAGGCTGAGGCAGGAGAATGGCGTGAACCTGGGAAGCGGTGCTTGCAGTGAGCCGAGATCGCGTCACTTGCACTCCAGCCTGGGCAACAGAGCAAGACTCTGTCTAAGAAAAAAAAAAAAATTAGAAGTAATAAGGACATCGCTACTGTTAACTATCAGATGCCTGATATACTCATGGAACTATTCCCTGTTGTTATGATTACCAGTGTGCCTGCTCTCTTTTCTACTAAAAAACCTGGGCCTGTGGATTGCTCATTCCTCTCCAGCTGTCTGCATATTCTTCATATGCCATCTCATCTCTCCAACGGAAACACGAGACACCAGTAATATCATGTCCATGCTGAACCAGCAAGACACATTGAGTATAAGCCTGGAGTATCATGCTGGCCACCACGAGGATAGCCAGCAGTGGTGTCTTCATGGCCTATAAAATCTTTCCATCTTGGATCTCAAAGCATTTACAACTATGAGACTGAAACCCCTGCCTCTACCTGTCCATTTGGGCAAGAGTTGGTGCTACCGAAAGAAGACGAATGGCTGCATATTTTAGGAAAGCGTATGTTTTTTCCTTAATCTCAACCATCTGGAGATTTTTAACATTCTATATTCTTTACAGAATTCTACAGAAGAGGTCAGTTTAATTTTTTAAGAGTTGTTTAAACATCCCAAGTAACAATGTAAGCCCCCAAACAAGAACTGGCTCTCGGGCTCGACCAGGGAAAAGCACGTGGATTGTTCGTGTGTTTAGTCTAGTACGGCGGATCTCCTCCTTGGCTGCACCTGAAAGAAAGTGACGGCTGAGTCCCACTGACCTGTCTTCCCCATCCCAGCGTCGTTGTTTGGTTTTGTCTCATTTTGTCTTTAGGATCTACAGGTGGCTACAGGCTAATGTGGCAGCAGGGCTCAAGAACCACCAGATGAGAACTATCTGTGTTTGATGATAAGGACAGTCTTGGATGTTACCCTCTTAGTATTCTCAGGGCTCTTCCCTGCTAGAATTAGAAACAGAGGCTGGGAGCAGAGGCTCATACCTGTAGTCCCAGTGCTTTGGGAGGGTGAGGCAGGAGGATTGCTTGAGGACAGGAATTCAAGTCCAGCTGGGGCAACATAGCCAGACCCCCGTCTCTACAAAAAATTTTTAAAAATTAGCCTGTATTCCCAGCTACTTGGGAGGGTGAGGCAGGAGAATTGCTTTAGCTTGGAAGTTTGGGGCTACAGTGAGCTGTGATCGTGCTGCTGCACTGCAGCCTGGGCAACAGAGCAAAATCCCAACTCTCAAAAAAAAAAGAAAGAAACAGAATGAACCTACGGACTCTGACTCAGAGTTGTTGCTCATTCAGCCCTGGTCATGGGTTGAACAGTGTCCCCTGCCTCTCCTGAGAAAAAAAGTTACAGTCCTCTTCTCCAGTACCTGTAAATGTGGCCTTATTTGGAAATAGGGTTCTCACAGTTGATCAAGTTAAGATGAGGTCATTAGGGTGGGCCCTAATCCAAAATAATTGTGTTCTTATCATAAGGACAAATTATCAGTGTTACAGTTCTTTTTGAACTTGTCTAGCAGGTTTTCTGGTTTTTACCAGAACTTCATCCCAATACCCCACAAAAAGGGGCACATTTTGACCCAGAGACAGACACGCATAATGGGAAAATGCCGTATGAAGCTGAAGGCAGAGTTGGGGTGATCCTTCTGCAAATGAAGAAACCCCAAAGATCGCCACAAAACCACCAGAAGCTAAGAGGGAGGCATGGAACAGATTCTCCCTCACAGCCCTCAGAAGGAACCACCCTGCCGACACCTTGACTTCGGACTTTTAGACTCCAGAATCGTGAGACTGTAAGTTTCTGGTGTTTAAACCACCCAGTTTGTGTACTTTGTTATGGCAGCCCCAGGAAACTGATACACCTGGTGATTCAATTCAATGCACCTTCAAGGCCCAGGCAGTTGAAGCCTAGGAGATGAGGCCTCACCCTTGACCATACGCAGTCCACCTTAAAGAGTGGCAAAGCGAGGACTGCAAGCTGGTGGTGGCATTTGTTCTGAGCTTTGGAGGAGGAGTGTTTTTTTGATGAGTGAAGGGAAGCAAAGATATGGAAGTAAAGGTATTGCAAAGGGAGGGGCTACCTCTGCAGCAAGTCAGGGGGTCTGATGGAAGGCAAAAAAGGACCAGCCTCTGCCTTGGAGTCAGCAACAAATCTTGTACCCTGAGACTGTGTGCGTGTGTGTGCATGTGTACGTGTGTGTTGTATATTTTGTGTGTGTGTGCATAACACAGATTGCTTCAACTTGGGAACTTGTCTGACCGATCCAATTTCTCTTCCACAGACCCAAACTCACTGCTCCAAGCACTATCCTAAGTCACTTGGCCCCAAAGTGTGTGTGTGTGTTGGGGGTTGGGAGTTAGTCCAAATTGAAAATAACAAAAATAATGTGAGCACCCCTAGAAAGCATATTCTGAATGAAGAACTCTGTTAAATCACATTTGCTCCTACGATGATCCAGTGGATCTTGGAGGCTATTCTTATCCCCATTTAATAGATGAGAAAAAGACAAAGCTCTAAAAATGGAGTCAGAGCTCCATGGTTGGATCCTACATGTTTACCGCTACACTGTATTGCTCCCTAGCTTATGCCTGGGGATTACTCCTGGGGAGGGGTGTGTGAAGGGAGATGGAGAGATGAAGACTGACTTAAAGCAAATGCACATCTTCGCCTGACTGATGCAGAGATACAGGGGTTAGAGCAACCTGGGAGGCTCCATGCCTGTGTGGGCGCACGGCTGCCTGCTGACTGTTTCCAGTCCCCCTTCTGACGGTTCCCCGTAGGCTGGAGAAATCCACTCAAAGCAGGGTGTGCTCTCCGATGGAAATCCAGCCTTGTTCTTCCACTCAAGTACTATAGGGGAAAGCAGAGAAGGGAAGGGAAAGACACATAAAAAGTTTCAGCATGTGAGTAGCATTTGCAATGTAATCTATGTGTTCTGAGCCAAGTTACTGTACATACTCTGGGGAGAATTACAAATAAATGACGAAACATTTTGAAACATGGCTTATACCTAATTAATCATGGAACTTAAGGAACAAAGAATGCATTTCTTCAAAGTTTTCAGCATTTTCTCTATTAAGCGGAGGAGGTGGGGGAGGAGAGGGAAAATCTCCATGCCCTGTAATGGATACACTATGCACTTCGTTTGGGGGAAAGAATCTCTTAATCTTCTTTGGCCTCCTGCAACCTCTGAATCCTTACATCTTTAATACTTCATGTTGAGCATTTTCATATTAAAGGAACTGAAAGTTTCCAGATCATGAAATATTCCTTAGCTTTTTGTCTCTTGATCCCTTAGCCCAAACAATACCGGTTTTGGAGATTATGAGATCACCAGGCATTTCTTAAGTACCCATGATATTGTGCCCTGGGATTCCCGTGTCCTTTTTCTATGCCGCCGCCACCCAGAGACATCTGTGGGCACGTCCCGCTTTGAAGGCAAAGCTTTTGTGTTATGTCCATGTTACTCCATATGCCCTCCGACTCAGGAGCCTTGATTTCCTCATTTGTAAAATGGGGATAGTAATAGATAGCTCATTGATTTAATGTGAATGTTAAATAAAATAATGCCACAAAAGAACTTAGCCTAGTGCCTAGAACATAACCAGTCAATAATGAATTTTCCAGATTCTCTTCCTATCCATGGATTTGACCGAGTCCCATCTTGCAAGGCCATCCAAGACACTTCTTTAGAGCCCTGTCTCACCAGTAACAGAGGTGGGAGTCAAAGCTGACTTTGCACTTGGTAGCCAGTGTCTTCACTGCTCCTATGGGAAGCTAGAGTTTCACTCTTTCCCCTGAATTTTCCCACAGTCATTCCATGAGCTAGTTATGGACACAACTTAAGGGGAACTGGAGATGCGCGTCTGTTTTCATTCCAAACAGTGTCACTGATTCACAGAATGACTTTGGATAAGCTGATCAGGCTGCTTTAATGCAGGTTCTCCACGCCCCCACACACACCTTTGTTGAAAAACAACCAAAAAATAATATATACTGTATTAAAGTATTAAAGGGGTTGTAAGTAAAACCTGAAGCCTGAATTCCTTCCTTCCCCAGCCCCATGTAAAGAATGAGAAGGAAGAAGATACTGGAGTCTGGGGTTCAGTGGTAGGACCGTAGGACCCAAGTGCCAATGGAGGTGGTGCCAGGGGCAGCATCATAACCGGATTGTGCCCAAGGTCTGGTGTCAGCTATGTTCTTTGCCCTCTAACCTCCCTTGGTTCCAGCTCATTTTGCATCTTAGCTCTCCAGCATTTCTTCAGAGTCTGTAAGCTGCCCACATCTTCCCTATATATTCCTTTTCTGCTTAACTGTCACTGTTACTTTGCTTGCAAACAAAAACCTAGACTGAGAAAAAAAATAAGATCTTCTCAGCACCTACTGTGAGCCAACTACTTTGCAGGTTGAGGAACTGAGACACAGAAAGTTAAGGTAACGTGCCTATGTCACCAAGCTAGTTAGAGGTGGTACTGTGATCTGAACCCCCATCTGTCTACATTTCCATTAAGTTTTCTCAGCAAAGAGATACTCCTGAAAAGTAAACCTCCAGTCCATAACCACCCACATTTGCATTGAACTTGCCTCATAGCTGGGGCCTTTAGAGGGTTGTAGTTGTGACCAAGACACACATTTGCATTGAACTTGCCTCATAGCTGGGGCCTTTAGAGGGTTGTAGTTGTGACCCAGACACACATTTTCTTCCCCCACTCCTGTCTTAACTTGGTGATTGGCTGTTGTAAATTGCATCGAAAGTGATATGCCTTTCAGTGCTAAGAATCATGGGTCTGTGCCTATGAGGTAAAGGGGAAAGGGATCCAAACAGTCGAGCAACATGAGTTTGTGTCTTCTGTAACAATTGTGCATTGCTTGTGTGTGCTGCTAATTCCTGATTCACATGCCCTCAGTTGACGCTTTTGGAGATTAAATGGGCATGCCTTGTATGGTGTGGAGAGAGAGCCTTGCTCATTTCTTATGCCTGCTATTGCTCCAACAAGTGGCATCATCCTCACTTCCTGACATCCCAACATGGGCAGTCAGATGTTGCCGTCTGCTTTCAGAATTACAAACCCACCCACTTGTACTTCTCTGCAGGAGTGAGGTAGCTTGCCAAAGAACGGGAAGCCACCAGAGTGAACATCATGGAGCCATTGACACCATGTTCTGTTTCTTAACCAAGGAGGAGGCTAGCCACTCTCTGGGCACCTAACTTGCAACAGTTCCCCTGGAGATAGACCCACATAAAACCATTGTATTCTTGACCTCACTCCAGCCTTTCTGCAGAGCATCGGTCTGGACAGAACTGGGTCATCTTGCTTCTTTTCCACTGACTTTTTAAGAAGCCAGTTATTGAAGATCCAGGGTAATAAAAGCAGCTTGAACTTCATTACCCTCTCTCCAGCATTAGATACTGAAGGCCACGGTCAGCGATACTGTGTATAAAATACGAAGCAGAGAATTAAATGCAACTTGATGGTACATGTTGTACCTCAATGAAAACAAAGGCTCAGGAACACTATTTGTGAATGTGTTACCCAATAAAGTGTTAGCAATGGAGCTCGTAAAGCTGCCAGCCAGATATAACCATTGCGTGGAGCTGTGTTCAGTTGGGCTGGACAGAGAGAGTGAGGTCTGTTCCCTTTATCACAGTCACTGGAGGTTTTTATTTAAAACACACGGAAGAAAGACACTTGGGTTTGGCATCAAAATGTCTTGTGGTAAAGGAAAAAAAATTAGAAATATCCAAAAGTACTTAAAAAAAATCTAGGGGAAAACAAAACAGATGTGAAGAAATAAAGATGAGCTGACATAGAGTGCTGCGTTAGCCGTTTAAAGTGATGGTGAAAGCAGACAGCAACGGGCTTTCTCCACGGCAGCTGATAGACACGAGCCATTGAGCAGTTCATACCCTCTCTGTTGTCCCTGTCACAAGATTTGTAGGTCATTCTCAGCCAGCCACGGGGGCTAAAGGGCACAGGTCGCGACCTGCTGATTTACCAAAGTATGATCAACTCACACAAATTATAGGCATAAGAGAGGCCTGACAACTTCAATATGATGCGCAATGAGCACAATTATTTGTGACATGTGAAACCAGTGTGAGACCGTAATTCTGTCACTGCATGACAAGGCATTATTAGCCGGGGCAAGCAGCGGCTTGAACCAGGAGCAGCTGGAGGAGAGGCAGGGAAAGAGAGAGGGCTCCATAGGGGAAGGCCCGTGATGGGCTTTCTCTCCCAGAGTGGCAAATAGCAACGGCCCCTTTGTGGAATGTGGAGCCGCTCAGGAGGACGAAGTCACCCTATTGCTATCTGGTCTGGTGGATAATAAAGGAGCGTTTGGTGGGAAGGGCAGAGGGGAAAGCACACCCTGCAGGCCTGTGGCTGTGCACAACCAAGGTGTCTTCGTTGAAATCGGGCGTGGTATTTTTCATGAGGCCAACTGGGATGTTGTTTCTAGTGGGCCAGATGAGGTGGAGTCAGGGGATGACTGGGAAAGACAGAGTTTCTCCTGCTGAGCAAATGCCTCTGCTCCACCAGGCTTCCCTCCTGTCACATCCTGCCTGGAATGTGCAGTCTGACTGCTGGGTGCAGGAGGAGGCAGATCTCAGGTCCCCTGGGTTTTCCCCTGTCGTTAGAGATCTTGCTTCCTGCACCATAGTGGCTGGGCAGCTCAAGGAAAGTGCAGGTATACACCTCCCTTCTGGTGATGGCCATAGAGGTTTCTGCCTAAGGGTATAGGACAGGTAGGTGGCTGTTCCCAGCAACTGGACCCAAGTAAGGCAGGGCTTCCTCAGGCTGAGCATGGAGGTCATGGGACAGGTGGGCTGCCAACGAAGCTTTCTGTAAAGGGAGAATCTGGCCTGTGTTCTGCAGGGTCTCCTGCGGAGGGTAGCAGCTACATTTTGGGCCTTCTCCTTGGCTCAGTGACTTTAACCCTTGTGTTGAGTAGTGGATGGCCCCGTGACATGCCTTCATGTGGTCAATCAGTATTCCCTGAGCACCTACTGGGCATCAATCACTGCCCAAACCACAGAGGATCTGAATGCGAAATGCTTCTGTCTGCCTATGAGAGCTCTCTGTCAATGAGGGAAGATAAGACAAAAACAAATAATTAGAATACATTATGTGAACAGGTGCATGCATAGGAGTCATGGCTGTACAGGGAAGGCATGGCTGACTTTCTCATATCATTCAAGTATCTATTCAAATACCCCATGCAGAAAGGGCCATTTTGACCACACCATCTAAAATAGGTCATCTCCCTCTCAGCCTTTACCTCCCTACTATTCTCCACTTTCATTGAATTTCTGAAGGCCTGAACCAAGAGCATGTAAACCAAGGATAATTAGCAGCACGTATAAATAACACAGAGTGGCTACATAGAAACCGTTCTCAGCAGAAGTCAGTACTTGACATTATATTATTTATTTTTGATTATTTATTATTCCTCTTATTGCAATGTAAGCTTCAAGAGGGTAGGGACTTTGCCCTGCTCCCCTCAGAATCCCAATTGTCTCTGCAGTGATACCCATAAAGTACTTGCTCAATAAACATGTGTTGAATACAGAAATGGCAAACTTTGTTTTAGGTGTTCTTGCTTTTACATACATTGACCCGTTAAATCTTCCCAGCAACCTGAGGCAAATCAGTTATCTATTGTTGCATAACAAATCATCCCAGAGAGTAAGGCTTAAAATAACAATATTTATTATTTCTTACAATTCTGTGGTTTGGCTGGGGTTCAGCTGGGCCAGTTCTTCTGCTGGTCTTGCTTAGGGTCTTTCATGAGGCTGCATTTAGTTTAGAGTTTGGTCAAGCCTTGATGTTCAAATGGTCATTCATCCTCAGGGAATCTGATCATTCATTGGTCTAGGTTGGACTTCCTTAAAGCCTGGGCCCCAAGGGAGAAGAAGCAGAAGCTTAAGGCCTGGGCTCAGAAGTCTGAGAATGTCACTTCCTCCCCATTCTATTGGCCTGAACAAGTCCTGAGGCCAGCCCACATTTAAGGAGAGGGTAATAAGTAGACTCCTCCAAAATTAAAGCAAGGAGTGGTGTTCATGAACAGGGATGGGGAATTGTTGACAGCTATACTTGGAGACTGTCTACTATACACTTGATCTTAATCAAAGGGCCAAGAAGCAATAGGACTGTCTACTATATTATAATTAACCTTGCTTCACAGTGGAGAAACTAAGACTTTGAGGGACAAAGAAAAGTGCCCAAGAGCACAGAAGAAACAAGTGGCAGAACTAGGATGTCAATTTCAGAACAGTCTAATTCCAAATTCAATGTTTTTGCTTACTGATGACTGTTCTTAATAGCTCTTCTTGAATCTCACATGGTAGACTGATAGCCCCCATGGCCACCCCTCTGCTTTTTTACTTTCTTAGCATAGTGGCCAGCGTTTAGGGAAGGATAGAATATTATAGACCCAGTATTTCTTCCAGCCTCTACAACTAATTAACTGTATAAGTTTCTGAACTATTCTGAGTGTTTCTTCCTTTTCTGTGAAATGGGATAGTAAAGACACCTGCTACACAAGATTTGGCGGAGGCTTTAATGAGACAATATAAGTAAGGTACTCTGTACAATGCAGGCACCTGAGTTTTAAGGTGCCACATGTGTCTCCAGCTGAACCCAAAACGAGCCTTCACAGACTAGTTTCGTAATTGTATCGGGTCATTGAGCACACACCCACATTTAATTTTAATCCAAAGATATGCTCTGAAATCAGCAAGACTGCTTCTAAGGAGCTGACTTGATCTAGGATATGGTCATCACACTCATTGCTGTGAGACTCTGACTAGTTGTCCTGACTTCCTGTACCTATAGCTATAGAGAATGTTCCACCAAAAAAGGGGATGAACAGAAATATATGTAGCTCTGAAGGTGGAATTTAAGATAGGTATAAATCTAAGTTACTATCAGAAAGCTAGAGGGATAAAATGAACAAATATCCCCTGAGGACAACTTGTGCCTCATCCTGGGTGCCCGGGATTAGTCAAGACTCTTCTGGTTATTAGAGATGACATGCCAGCACTGATTCCAGCCAGCTTAAGCAAAAGGGGGAATTAATGGTCGGTCATGGCTGGACTCAGGGGCTTATACAGTATTGTCAGAAATCACTCATCACCATCGCTCAGTTCTGCTTCTCTAGTGCCCTCTGTTGTAGCCAGGCTTTTTCCTGGGCAGCCTTTGATTTGCCTCTAGTTCTATGACCCAAATAGTAGCTTCCTTCTCCTCCTGTTTCATGTACATACACCAAATTATAATTGGCTGAGGTTGAGTCAAATGTGCTTCTTGACCAATCACAGAGTCCTAGAAAGTGGAATCTGTTTGGCTAGCCTATGTCAGGACTCACAAAGTAGAATCTAATTGGCTAGTTTATGTCAGGGCTCACAAAGTGGAATCTAATTGACTTGCCTGTCAGGGCCCCCAATGTGGCCCAGGGGCAGGACTTCTGTGATTAGTTCCCCTGTGGATGAAGGGACAGCTCTGCCGAGGAAGTGGGGGTACATTTAGCAAGTTGTCCTGAAGGCAGTTCCAATGTCGCTAAGCTGTAGATTTACCAACATCTCTGGAAAAAGACATTTGTAAGTGTGAACACAGTCCATGTAGCTGCTCCTCTGTGGTTTGGGTGAAGGGCATTTTGCTATTGATAATCCCTTTGTGCCCCACTTGCTATGTTTATTTGTGGATATTTATTTTCCTACAAGTTTAAGGAAGTACTAAAAATAAGGGTATAACCATCAACCAAAGTTCCCAGCTTCTAATTTAACAGCCAAATGTCACAACATTTATTTTGCATCCCCTGGATTAACCAGCTCACTTAGTAAGCCAACATTTGTGAAAAAGATTGTATTTCTTTTATTTGTTCCCAAATGTTTCCATTGTATACAAAAATGAGACAGTGTTCCTTTTGGGGAGAAGTTTCTACTTTGGGTTTAAACCAAACAAAATAATATTTAAGGAAACATTAAATAAATTATTTATCATGTTGGTCAACGTTTTGGGGAATATAGCTTAGATAAACATATTTTTAAGGTCAGCCACTCTAAGGGCTGGGTTTTATAAAAACAACCTCTAAGGAGCTTTAATAAATCTTTTAAAAAGAAAAAAAAGTCAAGCACTTGTTTTCATTGCTGAATCATTTCTATTGCTAAATAATGGCCATTCAAGAGGTAAGCTTCACCAGGAGGTCCCGATAGCCACACTGAGAAACTCACATATTATGAAAAATCTGGGTGATGGCAGGCACTGTTGGCCATGCTTAGATTTCTGTTAAAGCAACTGAGTCCTTTGGTTGCATTTTAAATCAGATCAATGGACAGAGCTATCTGATTTGGGTCATAAAACTGTCAAATGAAGATAAATTCATTCCTAGTCAATGGGAGACTTCAGAGTAGAAGTAGAATATATGTAAGCAAGAAATAATGTATTTCTATTCCCTCAAAATAAACAGGATTACCAGATTCATTGAGTGCATTTAATTCACCTCCTGGGTCTTCCATGTCTTCAAATTACAGCCAAAGGCATCTTTTGGACTCATTTCAATAGAAGTGGTATTCCTAATGGTATTCCTCAGTCAAAGAGGGGTATCGGGAGGAAAGGAAGTTTGGATTAGAAGAAATGGAAATGGAAGGAGAGGGCCAAAGAGACCAGTAAGAAAGGGAGAGCACTAGGAGAGGAGAGGCAGAAACAGGACATGGAGAAAACCCACCTTCGCAGGGACTGGGGAGAGACCAGCTTTGAGGCACTGCTCACTGTGGCTCTGGTTTCATTTTTGGAGTGGTTAGTAATCTGCCTGAAACTTGATGGGCTCACATGACCAGTTCTTATCTATGCAAAGAGGCAGTTTCCCTGGTTCTGGTCCCAGTTCCCCATGGTTTTGAAAGGAGAGCTGGGGCGGGGAATGAGCCCAGAGATTCTGAGTCTTGTCTCTTCTAAGGGTGGAACCTGCAGCAGAATATCATGGTTTCAAAAAAGAAGATTATTTCTGTTTATAAGTGAGAAGGAATGTCACCAAGGAGTTGAAGAAGTTGAGGTTTCATTACCATAAAGTGCCTTAGGGCTTGAATGTTCAGGAGAAGAGAGTCTGACTAACCACATCTGGGGCTTGAGGTTTTTTTGAACTGGTAATAAAAATAATCTCTGCAAAATATTTTGAAAATATTTGATAAACACAGACTGAGGCTGCTGCCTACATACATGAACTTTTTTTAAAAAAATGTTTGAATTCAGATTAGCAACCTGTTAGCAACCAGCCAGTACTTGGGTTATACAAAAAAGGGAATGATTAGAAATGCAGGCTTTAGAGCAGTGTGATACTGAGTCCAAATCCCAGCTCTGTCATTTATTAGTGGTATAACCATGGACATGCTACTTCACTTCTTTGTGCCTCAGTGTTGTCATCCATAAAATGGAAATAAGTGCTCTTTCAAAGAGTATCCATGGGAAATGAACAAGGCAAATTGTATGGAAATTATAACAGAAAATTATGTAAACTATATAAATTATAATAGAGAACAAAAATGGCACTAATACTTCCCTTCTCCCCATCTACTTACTTTCCTTTGATGTTGCAGATACCTCATTAAGAGGTAGAGTCGATGTCCCCATCTCTCGAATCTTGGTTAACTATGTGATTTGGGGCATTAGCAAATGCAAAGCAAGCAGAGATTTGAAAATTGCTTGTCCATTTGAACTTTCTCTCTTTTGCTGGGCTTGGAACACTGAGTTGTATGCAGATGAGCCTGAACTAGCCTACTGGAGGATGATAGCCAAGTCCCCTGCTGATACCCTGTCACCTACCAGTCATGTAGAGAGGCCATTCCAGATCACCCAGCCACTGGCCCACCTACCAGCTGACTACTGTGGCATGAGAGGGACCAGCAACAGAGATTAGCTTAACCAGCTTAGAGCAAAGACCACCCAGCCAACACATAGCATTGAGAGCTAAATTAAAAAGTAATTGTTTTAAGCCACAAAGTTGTGGGGTGGTTTGCTATACAGCAAAAGTAAATTGATCAGGTGGCATCCACCTTGTTATCCCCCTTGTTAATTGGATCAACCAGTCATTTAAATAGGATTTTAAACTCATTTTTGTTCAAGGTGATTTTTTTTTTTCTGTAGAGACAGCCTAGGGGATGGCAAGCCTTCTAGTAGCTATTTTTTACAGTCATGTGGTTTAACATAAATTGCAAAAGACAAAGAGATTTAAGACATCAATAATTTGTTTTCTGAAACTATTTTAAAGTTGTTCCTTCCATCATATTTATAAGGTTTAGCATCAACATTCTCAAAGCTGGAATAATGTGCAAAGTGAATACCATGTGCTAAAGCTCACTGAGGTTCGATCGTAAGATCAGTTGAAATAGAAAGTAGCTCTGAAACAGTTCTGGAGTCCTTAACCCAAGGAACCAACTGGAACTAAAGGAAATGAAATGGAACTAAAAGGGATGAAACTGAATAGGAGGAAGGCCAGTGCCTGGGAGCTCATCTGCATTCTCTGGTGGGAGAAGCAAGCTTTGCCAACTTCCCAATTGTAGAGGAGATAAAAGAGTTTATGGACCAAAGCAAAATGAAAGCTTATCCAGATAATTTAGGCCAACAGGACACCCCCACCTGAATTCACCAGTGAATTGCAACCAAAGTGTGTCTCACGGCTTGTGTTATCTGGATGGCTGTCTTGTTCTTCCACTGTCCTTCGTGTATGTCTGCCCTTTTGCATTCCAACTTCCTTTTATTGTCTACGTTGTTTTAATCCAGGTTGCTGTTCTATGAGGTCTTGGTGGTGGGTGCTTGGGTAAGTTCTGGAAGCAAACTTTCGGACTGAAGAGTACAGAGCATTTATTTATTTATTTATTTATTTATTTATTTATTTATTATGTATTTATTATTGAATTGTTAAGTGCTAGAGACTTTGCTAGGCTTTAAGGATGCAACAGAATCAAAAGAGACAAAATAGCTAGTCTTGCAGGTTAAGTCTGGTGGGGAAAAAGGTTTATAACAAAGTAGGTATAATAATGTGAGAAGTGCTGTGATTGGGGAAGTACAAGGAATTGTTGGAGAATGTAGGATGAGCACCTAACAATGACTTGGTTTAAGTGGCCAAGAAGCACATCACAAAGGAAGTGGTTCCTAAGATGAAAGACAAAGAACAAGTAGCAGGTTATGTGAAGAGGTAAGGGAGAGAGTATTATGAAGCCTAGCCTGAGAGGGTATTGGGGAACTGCAATATTGATATGGCCAAATGCTTGAATAAGCATCAGGTTGTCAGTGGAAACACAGTACCACTGAATGGAAGAATGGTAAACACTAAAACCATGGCCAAATCATGGACATGACCTGCCTTGTTAATTCCATCCCAGAATCATGGTTAATTTCAGGTAGTGTGCTGGTTGATGCTTTTGAAAATTGTGTCTCTGTGGCTAGAGAAGATTCAGTGGAAACATGTTAGTAGATTGTTAGTTTTCTGAATGAGTACACATCCCTGAAGGTTAAGGCAGACCCTGTAGCACCCTCCTCCTACTTCTCTCCAATTAATATTCAAAAGTAGGGTGAGGCCCAGAATTCAAAGAAATACGACTGTTACGAAGTGGGACTCCAAGAGATTTAAATTTTAAAATTTCTTGTAAAAAATATAGGCTACTGACCAGAAGCACAGGTTTCTGGTGTGAAGCACATGTGAAAAGACCCCTGCATTAGTTACTAGTCCCGTATAGCAAATCATCTCAAAACTCAGTAGCTTAAAACAGCAAACATATTATCTCACAATTTCTATGGGTCAGGAATCTGGATGCAGCTTAGCTAGGCACCTCTGGGATTATGGCCCCTCATGAAGTCGGAGTCAAAGTGTCAGCCAGGGCTGCACTCTCATCTGAAGGGCTGACTGGGGAAGATCTGCTTATAAGCTCACTCATGGGGTTGTCAACTGGATTCAGTTTCTCATGGCCCTTGGATTGAATGCCTCCATTTCTTGCTGGATATCAGACAGAAGCCTCTCTCAGTTTTAGCCATGTGGATCTCTCCATAGGGCACCTGAAAACCTGGCAACTGGCTTTTCTTAGGGCTAGCTTTGCAGTGACAAAAAGCACCCAAGATGGAAGCCACAGTCTTTTTTTTTGAGACGGAGTCTCGCTCTGTCGCCCAGGCTGGAGTGCAGTGGCGCAATCTCGGCTCACTGCAAGCTCCGCCTCCCGGGTTCACACCATTCTCCTGTCTCAGCCTCTCCAAGTAGCTGGGACTACAGGCACCCGCCACCACACCCGGCTAATTTTTTGTATTTTTTAGTAGAGACGGGGTTTCACCGTGG
Source organism: Nomascus leucogenys (assembly GCF_006542625.1). Classification (NCBI taxonomy): domain Eukaryota; kingdom Metazoa; phylum Chordata; class Mammalia; order Primates; family Hylobatidae; genus Nomascus; species Nomascus leucogenys. The sequence goes on along the minus strand of NC_044383.1, from coordinate 20,206,662 downwards.
TCTCGATCTCCTGACCTCGTGATCCGCCCGCCTCGGCCTCCCAAAGTGCTGGGATTACAAGTGTGAGCCACCGTGCCCGGCCACCACAGTCTTTTTATAACTGCATTTTGAGAGCGATATCTCGTTGCTTCTGCTCTATTCTATTTGTTAGGGACAAGTCAGTAAATTCACTACACACTCAAGAAGAGAGATTTACACAAAGGGCATGAATACCAGGAGGCTGGGATCATTGGAGGCCATCTTAGAGGTTGCCTATGACATTCTCCAAACAAAGCAATGATTGTGTATGTTCTTCCTTTTGAATATGCCAGGGTGTTTTATCCTAAATGGGTCTCAGGATTAGAGGGAACCAGAAAGGTCATCTAGTTCAATTCACATTTAATAATATGTCTCATACTCTCTGTGCCAACTCAGCTTGAAGGCCTCCACAGAGTTTTCCCTGGTTAGGAAAGTCTTCCTTGTTGCAAGCTGAAATGTGGCCAAAGGGCCCTGTGCTTTGCTTGATCAAAAATTTCCATATCCCTCCCCTTTCTCCCAAAGACAATGAGGTATTTAACTAGAAACACATTTTGTTTCTTTGTTCATATGTCTACTTTCTCTTTTTGCTTCTCCTTCTACTAATTTTAGGAGATTGATTTTCTATCCTATCCTGATACAGTCTCTTATTAGTTCTAATGGTTTGTGGATTCTTTTGGAGTTTTTAATGTGGGCAATCATAAAATCATAACATCTGGAAATTACAGTTTGTCTCTTCTATTCCATTCCACGGGCCTCACTTCTTTTTCTTGTCTTTGGCATAAGCCAGGATCTCCAGAGCTGTGTTGAGTAGAAGTGGGCATCTTTGTCTGCTTTGTAACTTTCCTCTAACTTCTTACCATCTTGGTAACAGACTCTTTGCTTGTGAAAGACCCAACTATCATTTCTTTTACGATTGCAAATGAAAGGAATAAAGAAATTTTTTAGCCCATTCAGGCTGCTCTAACAAAATACCGCAAACTGGGTAGATTTTAAACAACAGAAATTTATCTCTCAGAGTTCTGGAGGCTAGAAAATCCAGGATAAAGGTGTCGGCAGATTCAGTATCTGGTGAGGACCCGTGTTCTGGGTCAGAGATTACACCTAGCTGTGACTTCACACGGTGGAGGGGGCAAAGGGCCTCTCTCCAGCCTCTTTTATAAGGGTGCTAATCCCATTCATGAGGGCTCCACCCTCATGACCTAATCACCTCCCCAAGGCCCTGCTTCCTAACACCATCACATTGTGGGTTAGTATTTCAATATATAAATTTGTGGGAGATGGGGAACATAAATATTCAGTCCATTGTAAAAAGGCTGGAAACTTAGTCATGTTTTGTTTTTTTGGACACCCACAGAATACAGAACATTATCTTCATTCAGTTCAAGCTTGAGCTCCTTTTCTATGCCATGTGCTGTCCAGGTGCTGGGGTGGGGGCTCTTGAAAAAGAGTTCTCAGTCTTCCCAGGAGAGGTGATGGCACAACCTCATCATCATCATCATCGCAGGAAGTGTGAGCAAGACCCAGGGGAGTAGGAAGGTGGGAGAATCTATGTCTTCAAGGAGAGTCAGAGAAAGCTTCCCAAGAAGGTGCCCTTCTAGGTGGCTCCTGCAGCGGGAGGAGGAAGCCTTGATTCTCTTTCAGGGGTTCTTTGGCTCATCAGCTCTTTTTTCCTCACCCACTTGGAATTGCTACTCCATCCAGTGTGACTTAGGTCTATGAAGGCCTGCCAAAAAAAAAAAAAAAAAAAAAACACAAGCCAATCCAGGTCTCCTTTCCTTTTCTTTCTTTCTTGTGTGTGCATGTGTGTGTGTGTGCGTGTGTGTGTGATAAAATGAGGTGGGAAGTGCGGACACATATGAAACCTCATTAAATGGTGGGTATCGAATGGAGAAACATCTCCTTTTCATTTATATTTAATATGTCCATGGGCTATTGTCACACATGATCTTCCAGTCGAACCTTCTGGATAAGTTAAGTCTTGGGCAAAGCTGATTTGACTTTTTTCACACATCCAGTAAAAAGCTTAACACAAAGATATGTGGGAAGAAAGAGACATGAGATGTGGTGCTGGTAGATCTCATCCCAAGATAGGAGCCCAGTCATCCTCTATTTTCTTTGTATTACCTCAGAGCAAATGGTAGCAACTGATGTTTATTGAACACTTACTTGGTGCCAGATGCTGTCCTACGCATTTTATATGTGTTACTCATTCTTCAAATAACCATTTGAGGTAGGTGCTATTATCAGTTCCATTGTGAAGTTAAGGATGAGGGAAGGGGAGGGGGTTTGAACCCAAGTGATGTAATTCCAAAAAGGTAGGTGCCCCAAGTACTGCACCAGAACACTGTTGGATAGGCCACAATTCCTGTGGCTGGTTTCATGGGCTTTTGATGGGCTTGCCACGATCTTGTTTCCCCAGTGGGATATTGGCATGCCACACATGCAGACTATGACTTGTGTGTAGCTCTCACGTTCTCCTGAGGCTATGCTTATGTGACTCTCTAGGTAGAGTTGACTCAACTTGGTCTTTCCTCCATCTACTGAAGAGCACAGGAAGTTTCTCCCTCTGACTGTGGTTCTTTCTGAAACCATCCTTGGCTCTCATGCAAAACCAAGAAAAAGAAATTCATTTTCATTATTGGGAAGACAGTCATCCACTCTCACCTCCTTCCCAGGGGGTCCTTGTAAAAGTCATCCACCTGCTCACTGGACAGGGCAGAAATGGCTCCTCTCCTCCATCTCTGCTGGAGTTTTTCCTGCCCTCTTCTCCATTGGGCCATGCTGAGTATCTGGACCCTATCTGACGTGCAGAGTAGAGTAGTCCCCTAGGATTTTCATCTGGCCTTCCCCAGAGGTGCTGTTCCTCCCTCTGCTCCATCTCCAATCACACATATCAGGCCTGCCTGGCCCATATCCTCCCAGTCCCCAGAGCATGCCCCTCGGGATGGGCAGGCCCGGAGGGCTGCATTCCCTCCTCTTTATAATGCAAAATTAATATTTGCCTTTTAAGCCACGAGAACTTTCTTCCCAGGTTTATTTTTGAATGAAATGTAGTTAGGGCTTAATTATTTGTCCATTTCACATCACTGATCCCGCTTTACAACTGCTACAACAACCAGAAAGGTGGGCTGGAGTTGGGAGCGAGATGAGATTATACAATTTGGAAAGTGTTCCGATATGTTTAGAAACCACTGACAGAGAACAACTGTTTCTACCCAGGAAATTCAACTCTCTGCCAGGAAAGTAGAACAGAACAGTGGATATATGGAAGGGAGAGTGAGATAAAGCAAGGAGGACTGCAATTAACATTCAAATGAACGTTGGAAGAAGCCACACTGAAAACTTTGGCATCTGGTAGATTTCAAGCTCAAGGATTAAAATCTCTAAGTTAGGAGAGCAATTTCTGATTTTCCAACAAGTACCTCTAGGTAATAATTTTCAGGGAAAGGTAGCTTATAACACTGAACGTAATATTAACATCGAAGGCTGCTTGCCCAAACTTATTTTATTTTCATTTGCATTATTGGCTTGAAAACTCCCCTGAGTCCCTGATCCATATCATGTTGGCACATGTTCTCACAGAAACTGAAATGCTGAGCCAGCATTTTACTCTCACTGTTTTACTTGACTTGGGAGAGGCCCAAGGAAATCTAGGTTGCTACAGGAAGAGTGATAAAACTCAGCCCTACTCCTCAACAGATCATGCCCCCAGGAGGACATGTGGTGGGCTGGATACTTTTCAGCTGAAACCCAAGAGCAATGTTTGTGCAAAAGTCTCCATGATATATCTATATCTATTTATGTTTTGCAAGAGAATTGCGGGGAGGAGTCAGTTATAATCACGTACCAATTTGGATAATTGCTGATGGGGTCCCTCTACTAGTGATAGAGATATCTATGGATATAATATTTTTCAACCACATTTACAGTTGTGATTTATTTTCATTCTCACCAGATGGTAAACCAGGTGAGCAATCTTACATGCCTATTTCATGCAGGCGGAAACCGAGGGACTTGCCCTTAAGTGGCAGAACTAGATGGGGAAGGACAAGACAGGGTTCTGAACTCTCTGACCTTCACTTCTATATTCAATTCGACTTCCTTCTTACTCTGAATATCCCATAACAGGAAAGAAAAAGCCATCTGTGTGATCTCCCAAGGAAAGATCCCAATCAGTATCAGCCGTTCTAGTCTATTGCCCTCCAACAAGGCTGGAACGTATGAGAAAAGCTTCCCTCTCCGACTTCACTCCAGCCCAGAAGGGTGCCTTAGAGCCTCCTGAGAGGCAGCCACCATGTACTGCTTTACAACAGAACATGGCCAAGGAGTGTCCACCGGCCCCCAAAGTCCTCTAGTCAGACCCAACCTCTAGCTCATTCCTCACTGCAGGAGATATTTGATTTCTGGTTACATGCAAGACCTTGAGTTTTTGTGTGTGTGTGTGTGTGTGTGTTTTTTTTTAATAGGAAATTATCTTCTTCCTCCATCTGCCATGATGTGAAATTTTGGCAAGGGTGTAAGGTCTGGTACCCACTTTCCACATGGAACCTGAGGGGTTGGGCTCCTTCCTCTGGCTACTCTTTCATGCAAGCAGGGCCAGGCAGAAGGGTGATCAGTTTCTCTCTCCTGGCGCCTTGAATCCCGACTGCACCAGCCTGTGTTATCTACTGTGTTTCCTGCTTCCCGCTTCAGGCTTCCTACTTCCTAATCCTCTGGCTGGCTTCATGGAAGAGGGAGGCGGTGTTGGAACCTGGAGGATGGAAGGCTTTCTGGGTGGTTGGAATGGCCTGAATGGAGGTATGGAGTTGGAAAAGCAGTAAGTCTAGTTTGGAGTACCATCTATGTATTGGAAAGGAGTAGGAGATAAAGTTGATGCATCAGATTGGCATCTGTGTTTGAAAGGTCTCAAATGGAAAGTCAAGGGTTTGGAAAGAACAGCATGGGGAGGATGAGCACCTGCACAGTCAGCCCTGTAGGGGAGGACTGGATCCTATTCCATTCCTCTCGTCCGCTGAGACACTTCCCAGCACACTTTCCTCCTTGGTGAGCTCTGAGAACCAGGTTGAGGCTCCTTAGATGACCACTGCATTTCTAGTTAAAAGAATAGACTAGAGCTTCCCATTTTCACAATGGGAGGCCGGGGAAAGCTTTGCAATTACTGTTGAATATGGTCACCCGATGAGCTCCTACATTAGTACTATCTATTCTCTTTCCACCTTCAAAAGCTGGTGACCAACTCCTGCTAATTCTACCCTGCAGATATTGCTCATAATTGTTATCCTTCCCTAAGGCATGAACTCGATCAACCCTCATCATATCGTTCTTGGAGTGGTGTCCTAGGCATCTAATTGACCTTCTGGTGACAGCTGTACTGCATCTCCCATAATGTACTCAAGATCCATCCATTGCAATCCATCACAGAGACTGCTCTAGACCTCAATCCTATGACACATGCAATATCCTTCATGTCTGACCACTGTGTTTGGGATAAATCCGGTCTCCCGAATTTGGCAGGGAACACCTGTTGTGATTTCACGACCCGAGATCACTCCTGTTTCCCTATTCTTCCCTCTACACAATCTCTCCCTGTATCCTATGCTCTCTGCCTTTGCAGTTTCACATTTCCATGATTTCACACGTTGTTTATTCTCCCTGTAATGCCCCCTTTCAGTCTTAGGTTATACCTAACAACACTGTCTTATCTTTCCAGACTCTGGTTAAATGTCATGGTGGGCACAATGCTTGGCATGTAATCATTGCTCACTGTCGAATTGGATCTCTGCAAAACCTTTCTGACCTCCCTTTGTCCCCAGTAACTCCTTTCTTTGGGTTTCTGGAGTTCTTTGCATGTACATGCCTGTACTATAGCATGTCTTATATTGTGTTATAACCTCCGATTCCTTCATTACACAGGAGGTTACCTGAATGTATAGGTGTAATGTGTGTGTGTGCATGCATGTGTGCACATGTGTGCGTGTGTGCATACATCTCCCCGCCCCCCACCTTGCATCCCTTCCTCCGTCCTAATAGCATTTTCTTCCAGGAATTCTCACTCCTTCTGAAGAACCCTCTGCAGGCATTTTATCTTACTGCCCAGCACAGCCAAGCAATGGTGGACCTAAGTTTGGCTAGCTGGGCCCTAGCCTCTGAATCCTGACTGAATGGCAGAATGAACAAATGGTTGGTGCTCCTTCTTTACAGTAGCAATGCCCAGATGAGAAGATCAAGGGGTTCCTGCCACAGAGACCTTATATCTGGTTCCTGTCCATCCCTCGCTGAGTTCTGTGGCTTTCCTCTCCCTCCCTGTGTACCTCAAATCCTTCCAGTAGATTCATTTTTTTTGTTCCTAAGTTCATCAGTGTTCGTTTCTGTTGCTTGCAACCAAAACGGCCACTAATGTGGTGGGATGAAGAAGTTAGGGTATCTTCTCTGAGATTCTGAATCTCTGTGATTGCTGGTAATGCAAGGATAGGAAAATTCTTTCTTTCTTGAACAAGAAACATAAATCCATTCTAACTGGCTCAAGGAAATGGGAGTGGGGTGGAGGGGGTGTAAAGATACAGAGTCTTCATGGGAATCTAGAAAAAGTAGAACTATTAGGTTTGAAGTAGGAAAGGAATGAAGGGCCTCCTCTCTCTCTCTCCACCCCTGCTTCCCGTTCTTTTCTGTGCCATTACTGATGTTCTGTTCTATTATCTCTCTCTCTATTGGAGATTCTGCTTCATGCAAGCCCATGTAGTGGTGCTGTCAGTGCCTTGCACAAATGCCCTCAACACTCATCACTTCTGGGCACAACAGATCATGGCTTAACTGCCAGTACTTGTGACTCTTTGCTGAGGGCTTTCTTAGAGGGCAGGCCAGTAGTGCTAGGGAACTAACACCCCTTCAAGCAGTTTTCGACCAACAACTGATAGCAGTTAAAGGATAAATACCCCAACTCCCTCACCCCTTGGCCAAGATAACTCTGAAGCACATGTTCTGCTTTGACTCTCAGAGTTCCCCAGCAAGGCTACCCCACTGTGAAAATGTGTTTCATTGGCTCCTACCCTGTCCTGTCCCACTTTCCCATTTCCTAATCAGTATTTTCTGGGACCACCTCCCACATAGACTCAAGGTTCTACTTCCGTGGGAATACACTAAAATAGCCCATGATGGCCCTAGCCTGGTATTGACCTAACCATGCAACTTCAGCACCCATAGCTCACTAGCAGTTTCATTCTGTCTCACTTTGTTCAAATCCCCAACAGAAAGATTGGCTAAGCACATCTCTTTAAGTCATGCTGTGCTCAGTGGGGGCCATGGATGGTCACCCCGGGTCAAATGACCACACCAGTCCATCTTAACCAAGAGGAGAGGGTCATAAGGACAGCTGCTCAGGTATGGGTAGGTAGGCACCTTGAGACTCAACTGGGCTACTCACCTTTCAGGGAACAATCACACAGGTGGTTGCATGGGAAACTCAAAAGGAAAGACTGTTTATTGGACATGAAATTATTATTTTCAAACAATACTTTGATAGTTTAAGTACAGAAGAATAAGAAACACATGGATTAAATTGCCATTGAAATACACACTCGGGTTTGAAAACCAGCAGAATATGTGCTTGGTAGGGATTTTTTTCTCCTTTTCTTTTTGCCAAGCCACCAGATTATTTGGATAATAACTCAGGAATTTTTCACAGCTCTGGAGGTTTTACTCCTACACTCTCCATCCCTTTGCTTTAGCTTTCCCTCACACAGAGTTAATTAATAAAAGCAATATTTATCAAGGATGTCAAGTCATTCTGTGTGTGTATCATAGGGTGTTGCGGGTGGCTGTGATAATCTGCAAGATGGATCCATTTTGGGGATCTCTGAATGACTCTAACACTCATTTCACACCTACCATGTGTTGGGCACACTGTGCTGAGCATTTAATATGATCATTTAAGCCCTGGGAGGCCCCTACCAGGTGGGCGCTATCACTGTTCTTCATTTACAGATTAGAAATTGATATTTAGGGTTAGAGGTATATTTCCCAGTTATGGACAGCTAGTAAGTGGCAGAACTTACATTTGAACTCTCTCCTTCTGTCTTCAGAAACCACTAAGTGAGGGCAGGGCATGGTGGCTCATCCCTGTAATCCCAGCACTTGGGGAAGCTGAGGTGGGACGATTGCTTGAGGCCAGGAGTTCAAGACCAACCTGGCCAACATAGTGAGATCTCATCTCTCTCTAAAGAAGAAACCACTGGGTAATCCTACCCTCTCTGTGAGTAGAGATTCATGCAACCTCCCCATTGGAAGGGGATTCTAGTACCACCCCTTCATTTTACAAAGGAGAACACTGAGGCCCAGAGAGGCAAAGGGTCAAGCTAGATTATTTTACTTGGGAGCCTGGTTTAGACAGACAAGTTGTTAGTCAGGACGATTCATCTGGTTGCTTCTCCAGGTGTTAAATGTTTGACAGATGCAAAGGAGAATCCACCAGTTATAGCTGTAACATCCAGCACTCAGGCCTAACCCTGCACACTCAGATGGAATTGTTTCTGTAGGAGTTGTGATCATAAGGACAAGATTTGTTTGTCACCTCACTGGTGAGAATATTGGGGGTTCCAGATGTGGCTCTCTACCTAAGGGCCACTGGATGGCCCACCAGCCCCCAAATATCTCTCCCAACTCCTGACTTGCCCTCCAATATTTCCAACAATAGTCCTTCCTTTGGGGTACTTCATGGTGCTATGTGGTATCTCCAGGTAGCCCAAGACCTAGTGAAAATGTGTTGCAAAGGAAGGAGAAGAGTGTAAACTCTTAAAGTGAATCAACTTGATGGATTTACTAGCCTAAGAGCTGACAGTCCAGTGGGAGAGAGATGTACTTTTTTTTCCCGGCCAAGAAGGTAGGATGAGAAGACCCCTGACTTGACTGCTATCACCTGGCCAGAACCAGAGTCACACAGAGACATGTCATCATCAAGGTTCTGCTGGTGGAAAGGAAGAGAAACCCATTCAAACTAACTTAAGCCAAAAATGGAGGCCTTTTCTAAGGACTTGGGGGTTTCTTATGCAACCCAAGGGAAGGAAGTGCTGCTGAGTCCCCAGAACCAGAAAGACATCAGGTACTAGGGTGGCCCCTCTCTCCACCTTCCCCTGGCCCAGGCTGGCATGTCTCTTGCCCTTGCTTCTCTCTGGGTTCTGCAGACAAATTTGGCAGAAGCTGGCCACTCCATTGCATCCAGGATGATTCTAGTTTGAGAGACTAGTGATAGTCACTACATCCTAATTCCAAATTCCTGGGAGAGAAAATATAATTGATTCAGCTTGAGTGTCTGTAAACTCTTGATCCAATTCACTGCAGTCAGGATGGCTCAGCAGTGTAGATCGGCTCTGGTGGCTGGAAGGGAGTGGTGTGACCTGAGAAGAAATCCCCAAAGCTATGATACCTTGAAGAATGTTGCAGAGACTGCTAGTTGTTCCCTGGTATCTCTTTTCCCTTCTTTGATAGCAATAGAACCCTTTGACTTTTAGCTAAATACATGGTCTCCCAAAATGATGACTGTATTTCCTAGCTCTCCTTGCAATTAGGTAAGGCCCTGTGCCTTAGCTCTGGCTAATGCATACACACATAAGTGGTAGGTACGACTTCTAGAGAGGGGTCCTTATGAGAGGGATCATACCACCTCCCTCCCTTTTCTAGAATGTGGACACAGTGTATAAAGAGGAAGCAGCCATCCTGAACCATGCAATCCATGCAATAGAAGCCATGAGTGGGTCATGGCAGAGCAAAAATACTGACAGAGTCTGAGATCCTGTGGATTGTGGGCCACTATTTCAGCCCTAAACTGCTCAAGCAGACTTCCCTGTGACAGAAAAATTAATATCTGTCTTGTTTATGCTGTTGTTATTTTGGGTTTTCTATCATTCTCAGCCAAACAAATCCTTTATACTAGGGGACATATGGAGAAGCAAACCTGGGGATACTCTCTCCTTTACCATTTTATGGCTATAGTGCATGGCTATAGTACACACATGCACGTGTGCACGTGTGCACATACACACACAAACACACCAGACACCATACAGCAAGGATGGGGGGAACATTTCTTTCACCTGCATGACCCCTAAGCTACATCTTCTGTCTTACCTTTGCTACAAGGCCTATGGCTTTTGCATCTTCCTCCTTGTGGGTATTTGAAGGTCATTGAGATATTCAGGGGGAGATATTCAGGATTTCTGGGGGGGGGGTTGGTATTTCCTGCTAATGGACAGATTCTTTCTCCTGCTAATGACAGAAGAGCTTCTGGAGAGCATCGGGACCCTTTGTTCTTTGTTCTCAAGGAGACAAGTTATTATTTCTTTCCTCTGAAGAAGCTTCTCCTACCATGGGTGAAATATCACAAATAATTAGGCCAAATAGCAATGCAAGTCCCACTAGAAATAATGCATCCATTATTTCACTTTATCCTTGTCGTTAGAGCTTCTGCCTGATTTAAGTTGGTATAAAGATAGCTGTGGGTATTCCCTGCCTGAGAACTCTAATCATTCTCTTTATTGAATATTTACCATTTCTTATTTGATTCTTCTTCTCTTGATCCATTGTTTCACAATTTAAAAGTTCTGCTGCTATTTTGATCTCATATAAAATCTCTATAGTGCCACTAATGCCTTCTTGCTGGGCTTCCCTTAAGTCTTGGGGAGGCATTCGACAGCCAGATTGAAAGGCTCATGTGTTGTGGTGACTGGGTGCTTTTAGTGGTGTTAATGAAGAAGTGGCTCCCTACAGAGTCACCCAGTGGTCTGAGTGAGTTAAACAAGCTACTCAGATACCTGGGACAGAGGACAAGCAGGAGGACCATAAAGACCAGTGTCAACCAATATTTGTATTTGCTGATGAGCTGAATGAAGTGCACAATTTTTTTAAGATAAATATTCTGTTACCATTAGAGATAAGATGATGATTAAATTCTGGAGAGGGCAATAGCATCAAAGGTATACAAGATCTAGCCTTGGTTTATGCTTCAATTCTGAACTTTGAGTTGTTGCTTCTAAGTAAATCATCGTGATGATTTAGGAGACCTTTATCAACCGATAAAGGAGTGTTAGGTGAGTCCCCACTATGTGCCAGATGTCATGAATCACATAGAAATATACAATGCATTTCCTGCCTCTGGAGGCCCCCTATTCCAGTCTCAATAAAGAAGCCATATAATAAGGATATATCAGCTGTGTTTATAAATAGTGAGACTAACTCCACAAACCAGGACATCAATTACCTATGTTGGGAAGCCAGTTTAATGTGAGAGGGTGGAGACGAGGAGCATGGTCAAGAACTTCTTAGAGGTGTTAGATCTCATACAAAATCATATGGGTAAATTCCAAGTGAGTATAATAAGTGAGAAAATTAATATGATATGCTATGATACAATATGATGGGGTAGTAGTCTGGAGTTAGAAATACCAGGGATCCAATTGCAGCTCCTCTGCACACTAGCTATGCCCATGACCTTGACCAAGTTACTGCTCTTCTGAGCCCCAGTTTCTTCATATGAAATAGGATAATAATAACAACAAAACCTACATCACAGGATTTTGTGAGGATTAAATGAGATTATACACATATAGTGCTTGACTTATAGTAATGCCATTGGATCATAGCTTTGTTCTATAACAATGTCAGTAAGAGCAAACCTAAAGCTAAAGGTTGTAACAAACGTTCATTTGATTAATCAACAACTGACTCAATTGCTATTTATTGAGTATCTACTTTGGGCCATGTTCTGGGGATGCAATGATGAATCATAAAGGATGAGGGCTCTGCTCTTACTAAGCTTACAGCATGAAAGGAGAGACACACATCAGTCAACAATGGCACTACTGCATCCATGAGAATTAATGGAGAGAAATACTTCAAAGAAAAGAACTACAGTTTTGTGACAGCCGAAAGCAAAGGAACCTGACCAAAATGGAGGGTCCAGAGAAGGCTTCCCAGGAGAAGTGAGGATTGAGATGAAGTCTGAAGAAGAAGTGTGTGTTTCTAAGAGAAGAGGACAGGAGAGTACCAGTTGCAAAGACAGAGAGAAGAGGAGGTGCCAAAGGAAGGTACAGTCAAGAGACGGGGAGGCAGCAAAGGAGAATCAAAGCTGGAGATGGAGGAGTGGTGTCTAAGGAGTAGTCAAGGCCAGAGATCAACAGAGCAAGAGTTGAAGCTAGGGTTGGGGGTGGCAGGGAGGAGATGCACAAACCATGTGGGTCCTGGAACCCACGTTAGGGAGGTTGGTCTTTACCCTTGCAGTAGGAAGTGACACATCTGAATTGAGCTTCAAGAAGATCATCTGAAGGCATCCCTCAAAGGACGTCCCATCTCCTCCACATAGCATATCATCCGAATAACTTAGTTGGAGGCAAATTACACTGAATTATGTGAAAGCTGCCTCCCTTGCTTATGTCTGGTGTTCCCACAGAGAACACAAACTTTCCAGGGGACAGAAACATGGCTCTGTGTGACTTGCACAGGATCCTGACAACACTAGGTGCTTAGATTGGCTACATGCCCAAGTGTAAGACAAGCCTGAATATAAGGCAATGTCTCATTTTCCAAACAGAAAGCCAACTGGAATATATAAGCTTTTATAAAATAGTAAAATCCCTACTTTCACACTAAATGCATCAATTTATTTGCATATAGCACATATTATATAAAATAGTATAAACATTTAGAAATAGATATTCCCTAATCTTAAAAAAAACTTTAGGTCATGAAATAATTATATTCACACTCTTCCCGGGCACCTTTGTCATTTGCCTTCCTTGTCACCGAAACCATTTTTGAATCATAACTCAGTTCTCCATCCCGCATCATCTTCACTTCTAAATTGTTCAAGACACAGAACTTTGAATGATGTAAGATGCTGTCTCTGAGAATTTTATTTGTGGCCACAAGAGATTTTTTTCTGTTTGTCCTATGGGTGGAGATTTATGATCTCCACAAGGTCACCATTTATAATATGCTTTTTTTAAAAAGGCAAAGTTTAAAAGACTTGCTTAAAATACCTCCCATGTATGTAATGATGAAGTCATATCCTCAGAAATAACAACCGAATCTGCATGAAATATTTTGCCTCTTTTTTTCGCCCCGATATTATCAGATGATGTCTGTAAGTTTCCCCAACTCATTTCCCCCAACAACTATCATCCATTGAGATCTCTTTGGACTAATGTCTTTCCCCAAACACTTCCTTAGTGCTCAGAATAAAGTAATTGAGAAAGCATCAGGAGCAAGAAACTTTGTAAAAACTTATATACTGTAGAACAGCTTTTGGGGAAAACTTTGCCTTACAATCAAACTTATACAACAAGAGTTTATCAAATGAATATATTTGCTTACCTGCCCTTTGATCATGGCTTAAGGGACACCACAGGATGACATGGAGACTTTTGCTGGGAGAAATATTGTGTAACTTTTAAGAATTTATTTTATTTACCTTAAGCCAGTGGTTCTCAAAGGAGGGTGATTTTTGTCTCCCAGGAAACATTTGGCAGTGTCTGGAGGCATTTTTATTCATCACAACAAGGAGAAGGAATACCTTTGGTATCTAATGGGTGGAAGCCAGGGATGTTGCTAAACATCCTATAGTGCACAGGGAAGCACCCCCACAACAAACTTATCAGGTCCTAAATGTGAATATGGAAAGATTAAGAACTCCTGGCCTAAAGTGAGTCAAAGACAATTGGCTTGAACTGAGTCAAGAGCAACGGTGGCACACCAGGGCTTTTCTACCTCTCGACATCCTTCATGAGATGAGAAGGTAGTCTCAAAGTCCTGAGTTTTTCCCTCTTCCTTGAGGCTGGGTTGTTGAAAACAATCCTTCTGCTCTGCCATCCACTTTTCCTCCCCCTCTCATCCCAAGCCCCAAGTCCCTCTGTATACAGATGAATGGATGAATGAATAGCTGAACGAATGAATTCCATATGAAGGATGCCAGTGTACCCAGTCTGGCTTTGTTTGCTCAGAAAGGGTTGGTTCTCAAGGGGTAAGAGTAGCTCTTGGTCCTTACCAGGTGCTTCCTAGATCTTCTGAGACAGAGCCATAAGATGCAGATGGTTCTAGAAGTGGAGCAAGTGTCAAAATGAAGCATGTTGGATTAAATTGAGTTGGTAAGAGCATAAGCTCTGGAGCCAGAGGGGCAAATCTTTTCTTTCACTCACTAGCTGGGTATCCATGGGCAAGGTCCGATGTTTCCTCATTTGTAAGATTAAGAAGATAATGGTACCTACCTCACATGGGTAGTGTGAGCACTACTTGAGATTATGTAAGTAAAGTGTTTGAAACAGGCCTGGCATATGACAAGTACTTATTAGTGTCCACCATTAGAATCACAGTGTTAAGCTTTTGGAGGTCATGGACCACTTTGAGAAGGTAATCAAAGCTGAACTTCTCCCCCTAAAATAGATGTGCGCATGTACACAGAGTTGAGAAATCAACTTTTGTGAACCTCTACCATGAAAGACCACCACAGAATTCACAATACTCTTGGGACTTCCTGGTGTATTCCAATTAATGGGATTCTCCTTTCTCTGAAATCCTTCACAGCAAACTGACAATGCCACACAAGATAGTCTCCAACTTTATTCTATCTCATGTTGCTCATGAATAGTTTATACTTACAGTCTGTGTGTTGGTCTTCACAATCAGACCATAAACTCCTTGGAGACCGGGACTGGATGTGATGCTTCACCATCCTTTATAGTAATGGGACAGTGTATGGGTCTATGGTCCTAGGTCAAGTTGGCTACATTAGTTTCACCTGGGGAAGATTTCGGAGTCTCACTGCTGAAAGTACCTGGGAATGTATTTCTTAAAGTTCCCTAGTTTGTGGTGTTCTCAGCCAGTTTGGAGAACCCTTTTTGTTGCAGTGAGTAATCACAAGGAAATTTCTATTTGATTATGGAGACAATAGCATATCCCAGTAGATACCAGGTGCTGTGTCTGGTGCTTTTCAAGTATGGATTCCTGAAAGCCCAACAGCCCATTAAAGTATGTAGACAGTATCATCCTAGTTTTAGCATATGAAGAAACTGAGGCATAGAGACGTTGAGTAAATGGAAGTAACAGAGCTGATGGAGTTCAACTTCTCTGACTCCAGTGCTCATGCCTTGAAGCCACCCCACGCTGCCTCCATACTGGCGGATTATGAGATAATGCATTGCCCGGTCAATAACTCTCCTATTCATTGGGGTGGTTGCATTGTGAAATACACCCCATCTCTTGGCATCCCTCAAAATCTTTGGTCATTAAGGGGTTTGAATTTCTTTGTTCAAAGATTTGCCTGACTGCAGGCCTTAAGGTACAATGTGAACAGAAAAGGTGAGAGCACTTGGGGGAAGGATCATGATCACAGAGTCAACCTCCACTGACAGGTGAGCCAAGGAGACCACCCACAAATCCCTTTGCAGGGATCACTTTACTATTTTGCTATTTCGGTTCCTGTTAACTGACAATCAACAAGCGAAGGCTGCTCAGCCAATGCTTCGAACTGGCTGGGAGATAGTCAAATAGTCATTTTAAGCACGTTATTCTAGACCTCTCAGAGTCCCAAGAAACCTATCCTGATGCCATAAGAAAATATATAGTCTTGTATACTTTGTCCCTCCCCTCCTCGTGGTAGATAAATACACAACCTGCAGCAGTGAAATTTGGAATGCTTCCCTCCACATGGAGCTGCATCAGCTGCAGGTGGGGCTGGTGCCTGCTCCCAAGCTGGCTTGTGTTAGCTTGTGGCTGTGTCCTCGCCCATGACTATGAACCGTAGGGGAGTGGGGGGCTGGATCAGTCATTCTTCTTCAGTTCACCCCCTTTTCATTTTAACATCTGTCTCAGACCATTTGAACATATGTTTAGGAAAAATTGCCTCTCCCTTTCCAAAGTGATCCTGATGGATACTGATGTTTTTATGATTATTAATAAAATCTTCAAGACAGAATTTTATGAGCACACAGAGACTCTAAAAAGTCATTCTTTGAATTGAAAAGTTGTATATGGTAAGGATGCTGGAAGAAATTTTTAATAAGAATGTTCAAGTGGAAAGTTAGGGTGCAAAAGACAGAATTGTAAGAATCTGCTGCGATTCCTTTTACCATTGAATTTGCTTCCTGCAAAGGCCTTCACGGTATGTGTTTCCTCAAGATAGCACACCCCCAGGAAGTGTCTTCGATGTGAGTAATGGTTTCAGTTTCGGTGGGCAGCCAGAGTCTCTTTGGGGAAATATGTCGTTAAATATTCTTTGGTTTGTTTTTATGATCGGCTTTGCTTTCTGCCCCCCTCCTCTGTCCTTCCCTCCCTTACTTCAATTCTGTCAACATCCTCTTCAAAATTTCATGGGTCTGTTCACCGAAATTGGGTAAAATCAAAGAGACTTTAAAAGAAACCCCAATTCCTTTTTAACCTCCAAGTGAGAATGGGTTGAAAAATGAGACACACTCGAGGGGCATGATGAGTTAAACACTGATGTGTCTCATCCTCAGCGAACAGGAAGGGCAGAGCACCCGACATCTGGTTAGAAGTCAGCTTCATAATTCATGCAGATATTGTGAAGAAAATTCCTCAGTGAAGCCTGGAAAAATTTAGCTTTGCTCAATGCAAGGGAATAAATCAGCATTGTTTCCGCGTGCAGCCCTTGTTTTAGAAAGCAAGGGTAGCTGGAAGTAATACTGAGTCCTACCTGTGAATGTCCTCTACTTTCCCTGCCACCCCTACCTCCTCCACCTTCTCCTTTCCTCCTAGTTTTGGGAGTCCTGTAAAATCCTGTATTTACACTGGGATACTGGAAAACTTGGTCATTACCAGCACATAATGACAGGTTGGTTAATTAATGGTGTGCATTCAAAAATGGGAGTAGGACAAACAAGACAGCTAATTTTGATAATGAACAGATTCGAAGCACCCAGATGACAGTGTTCTCTGTATATAGTTCCACACCAGCCATGTTTTTGTTTGGATTCTGTGTTAATTTTAGAAACTGTAAAACACAACATGCCAAACTGGTTGATTGAAATAGTGCTACTTCCCAGAGGCTGACAATCTGTTGTCTCTTGCAAGAGGCAAGAGGTTGCAGCATAAGTGCTTACTTGGTTATAGGCAAGAGCCTCCACACAAACTGGGGAATTGAGACAGTGGTCCAGGAAATTCAGTGCCTCAGTTAACTGGGTGCTTTGAGTATTTTGATTCTGCTTGATGCCTGTCTGCGTATTCCTTCATTCATTTGTTTATGCTGCCATTCATTGCATGTTGGTTCAACTCTCTTTGCCAGTATAGACCCAGATTATATTTTGATCGGGAACATTGTCTTTTTAGTCAAAGTTACAAAGAGTATTTTCCCTAAAGACCTGTCAAGGAAGTTGGCCATTTCAAGTAATATACAAATATTTATTCCTGAAGAAATACTAACTTTTTAGGGACCTTTTAAACCCAACAAAATCTAGTTGCTGGGTTTAAAATGAATAGAAGGAAGGAAGGAAGGAAAGAGAGAAGGAAGGAAATAAGGGAGATGGATTGGTTTGTGATTTTTTAACTCAGATAAACTTTGAAGAAACACCCTTTCTTTAAATAATAAATACTGGCTGCTAATTTGTTGAATTTTAAATAATATGATAAAGTGGTACTTAAGGAGGCTATACACAACAAAGATAAACATTTTTGCTCTCCTGGGATCTCTATTTAAAAGTAGAAAATATTGTTTTAACAGAGCATCATGTAATAGCAAATACGGTAGCTGGCTTATTAGAAAATCATAAATGTTCAAGTTTGACTCATATTTTGTAAAAAATTGTCACTGAGCGTGGTTATATATGGCAGTTTCTTGTAGTCGGTCTCACTAAAATTAACTGTTCACTAGTGAAAGGTTCACAACACTGAGTGTAACTTAATGAGAATTAAAACAAGCTCCTCTTTTCAGGAGAGCTTTTGCTTGAGAGAAAAGTCCCCCCAGAATATCAGGGAGATACTTCAGATAAACATTCAGAATCACCTCCTGGCTAAGCATATGAGCCAGGAAAAAAAGAAAAAAAAAAAAAAAAACTCAGTCAAGACCCCCATGGCAAGTGGAAAGGATTTGAAATAGCTCATAATTTGGGCTTTGAGCCATTCTGCAGGCTGGTTAGCTGTTTGGTGTGATTCGTTTTATCCAAGAGCAGTTCCGGATCGTCAGGCATCCTCTCTTACTGCAAAGATAAATAAATAGAAATTCAGACATTCGGGGAGAATTTGACTTTTATTTCCTTCTTCCTCATTAGAACCCATTTGGACCCTCACCCCCACCCCCACCCCTCTTTTAAGCCTTTCCGTTTCAAGATAACTCTTTCAAGAAGAGAAACAAGCATAAAACAAACAGCAGTTAGAAAGAAGCAACCACCTTGTTGGGGATTCCTGTGAATGTATTTAGAAATGAAACACTTCTTGCTTTTGCTTTAATAAGCATTTAAGAGGCTCTACTATTGGGCCATGAGTAATGAGAAAGAGGTATGGTTTTGATTTACTACTGTAGTTTAAATAGACTTAGAATCCAGTGAAATTGTTTTGTTCTGATTCTTCTATCCATTTTGTTCTCAGTTCACCAACTTCTCAAAGAAAGACTTTCCCCAAATAGCCAGCATTTTCCCAGTATGATAAGGCAAGAAGCGAGAAAGTTTTGTTGTTGTCTTTGTCTTGCTTTTCCCCACTTCAAGCCTCTGAGGCCCCATGGAAATCCTTGGAGTACACTTGGCGAGTATGGACCATTCTAAATGAAATAGAAATCAAAAGCATCCTTTCACTGGCTCCTTTAGGTTCTTAAGCAGAAGAATGTTCTGATCACTGAAGCCATTTCAAGACCTGAAATTAGAAAGTAATAAAAAATATCACACTCTCCCTGGTGGGTAGTACATATAATTGGTTCCCCAGCAGGACTTCAGCTCCAAGTCAGAAATGCGTAGCCTGTGGATCTTTGCTTTCAGAAGAACCACATGCAAACACCACCAAATAAGTAAAAAATAATCAAGCAAAGGGAAACAGGAAAACCAGAGACAAATTCAGAAATAAATAGCCGAGGGCTAGAAAGAATAAAGAAAAAAAAAAAAGCATTAACCCCAGATTTCTTTAAACACAAAAATTTGTGCACAAAACACCAGACGAGACGGTAAGTTTATGTGTTTAGATCAGCTTGGACAAACACCGCTGTTCAGGATTGCAGTTATTTTTTGGATTCCATTCTGGCTGCAAGATGTTCTTGGGGAGAAAATGGACTGTGCTCACACAATCCTAACTGTTTGGGATTTGACTTAAAAAACTGGCCAGGGCCTTGATTTGCAGCTCACTCTTGGCCTAAGCCCGGCGTTCCAGCCGGTTGGGTTTTGTTGCTCGTGGAGTTTGGAAGCCGAACAGTCGGGGTGTGCTGTGATGGACAGGGCCGCTGAGCACACAGAGCCTGGTGCTATGCTGCCACCTTCTGTCTAATGTGTCATAGCAAGAGGTGGCTGAGCTCTAGACTGCCCAGAAAACTCGGTGACTTTCTGCCTTTGAGAGTCAGGTCCTCTGTAATCTGCACATTCCAGAACAGCAGTGCCCTCTCTTCCTGTCTACCTGTGGGTTCAGGGCCTTGGGGGTTGGCCCTTTGATAGTTTCTTCCAGAACCCAGGCCAGTCTGTTTGCCTCTCTTCCTCATTCCCTCCCTCTTTCCCTGCCAGATCTTGAAGTTTCTGTAGGTAGAAGGGTCTGGAAAAACGAAGTTGAAGGCAAAGACAGGGCTTTTTGTTTTCAAACGTCAGCACACTCTTGTCTAAATTATTGCCAAAGACGAATGGGATGAAGTGGAGGAAAGGAAAAGTGAGATTGAATAGCAGGAAAAAAGCCGTGACAGCAAGATCTATTGCCCTGTGGAGAGGCTTCCCCAGGGGTGAGCTATTGGTTGAGATATTTAAAACTTGAGTGGACAAAACATTAGACCCTTCACCACAAGGAACAATTCTACAGCAGCCCCTGGGACCTGACCCTCGTGAGCGCAGAGGTCCTTCCCAACTCTAATTTTTTATGATTTCTCAATTGACTTCCCATTCTATAAAAAGTATTCTGTTGCTGCTCAGAAACCCAACTGCTTTGACATTCTGTTTGAGGTCGGGATGGTTTCAATCTACTTTCAGTTGTGTGCAGCATTGAAAATGCCCCTATACCTACTTTTTTTGAGCCAAAGAAAAGTAAATTCACATAATTAAGCCTAGAAATATGTATTTGAGGAATGAGATAGGGGACACTGCCCTTGACAACTGGCCAAGACATGACTCGCCAAGCACCCGGGGATTTGCTGTACAGCCTTTGACAAATGCTTACCCTTTCTGAGTCACCAGTTTTCATTGGGTTGTCTCACTGGTCAGGATGAGAATATCTGCTGCCAGTTGGGAACATTTTGGAAGGACTGTGGTGGTGAAAGAAATAGCTTAGTTCTGCACCTGACTGCCAATCATTCCTTGTTGTGAGGATTGTACACTTCTCAGCTTGCAGGCCTGGATCAGGGGAGACAAAAGGAGGGAGAGAGAGGTGAGATGTCGGATGTGCGGTCATGGTCTTTGCTTGCAGGTTCTCCCTCTCTGGGGTGACTGGGTTCAGCCATCCAGCTGATTATTTTTAGGCTCTTGTTAATTGCCAGGCATGGAGTTAGGAGCTTGTGTGTCAGAGTGGAAGTGAACAAAGACAATGGAGAACAAATGGAGTCCTTGGGGATACCTCTCAGTGGCTTTGAACTGTTCTTAGGGTAAAGTTTAAAATCCCACATTCTGCAAAGCATCAGGTGATCTGGCCCTTCCTGCTTCTTTGATCTCTCCTTGGACCTTTCTCCAGCAGGCTGAGTTCCCTCAATTTTCCTTGGTGAGCTCTATTTCTTCTCATCTCAGTGCCTGCCTGGGTTCTCAGCCCAGACGCGCCTGGTCTTGCCACCCCTTTCACTTAGTCAGTGCTGCTTCTCATCTTTCAGTTCCCAGCTGTAAGGTCTCTTGCCCAGAGATGCCTTCCCAGACCTCTGTACTGCGGTTCAGTTTCTCCACCATGTGCCCCTCTGGGCCTTGTCCCATCTCTACCCAAGCACATGCGGTAAGGGTGAGTCCAGGACTGGGGGTTTACCGTGGATCTCCTTGGCAGCCCATGCTCCATGTGACAGGCAACTTGCTTGTCTTGTCTTTGCCTCGCAGGGCCTCCCACAGGGCCTTGTTCAAAGTATAGCTGTTGAGTGGATGAACAAATGAAAGGCTGAATGAATGAAGTGCTATAACATTGGTAGGCACTGTTGCAGAGGTCGAGATAAGGAATTGTACCTGGAAGGGCTTCCTGTAGGAAAAGTTAAGAAAGGTCTGGGGGCAGTTTCTACAGGTTACCCTCCCCACCCCATCCCCGCCAGCCTAGGAATGGGGTCAGTTAAAAATTTCTCATTATAAAATAATACATAGCTGTAGTAAGAAATTCAAACATTACTGAAATGTATAAGCACTGAAAGTCACCATCCTTGGCCCTACAGACATCCTATCCTTTTGGGGATAACCATTACTTCCCTTCCTCCCTCCCAGATTTTTTCTTTATACCTTTTCCTCAGTTGTGGAATTATTTTAAAGTGTTTTATTCTGCCCCAAAAGGTATATGACAATGTCCTAGAGGGCCTGACTCATTATTTTACTCAACTGGGGATTTGGGGAAAGTCTGGAAAAGTTTGCAGGCCAGAGTTTATTTCCTAGGAGCCAATTTCCAAGCCCTGGGACACAGGGGTTTTGGTCTGGAGAGACCTCTTTCAGTAAGTACAGTGACTATTGATTTCTGCCACAAAGAAGATTGACATGCTAGGAAATCTTAATAGTATGGAAAATATGAATAGTTTGAATGCATTTATGCTCAATAATTCTCAAGTTCAGGGATTGCTTTAATTACACACACACACACACACACACACACACACACACACACACACACACCCAGGAGCACAGATGTTGGTCTTCTTTATGATGAGCAGGATAGGGTGAAAGGGGAAGAGTTAGTGATGAGAGCTGATGTTGATGAGGGCCCTTCATCAGGCTAAGTGCTCTCTCTATATGTATCATTTTATTCAAGTTCCCTGACAACCTTGTGAACGGGGCCCTGCTATTGTCATCCCCAGTTTACAGATGAGGGAACTGAGAGTCAGAGAATTGAAGTATCTTACCCATGGTCAGCAAAACAAGTGAGGGTCGGAGCTAGGACTTGCACCCAGGCCAACTGGCATGAGAGCCTGCAGGCTTAACTACAAAGCAGTTTTGGCACCTGCCTAAGTTTAAGACTGCGGGATGGGATATGGAATCAGAAGACCTAGCTCTATTCCCTCCTAGCTTTAGGAGCTAAAATATTCTCATTTCTCTGAATGTCAGTCTCAACCCTTATAAATGAGGATGATAATTGTCATCCCACGGGGTAATTGGAGCTACTAAGTGGAAGTTTTTGGTCAACTCCAGCACACTGTTCCATTTTTATGAATGCCTCTTAGGTGGCCAGGAGTTCAAGACCAGCCTGGCCAACATGGCGAGAGCCCATCTCTACTAAAAATACAAAAATTAGTCAGGCATGGTGGCACATGCCTGTAATCCCAGCTTTTTGGGAGGCTGAGGCATGAGAATTGCTTGGATGCTTGAACCCGGCAGGCAGAGGTTGCAATGAGCCGAGATCATGCCACTGGACTCCAGCCTGGGTGACAGCAAGACTCTGTCTCCAAAATAAGTAAATAAATAAATAAATAAATAAATAAGAAAAGAAAGAATGCCTCTTAGCTAATTTCACAGTGGCACTTCTCAAGATGGCTAAGATTGGTGGGGACCCCTGAGTAGAATAATTCTAAACGACAAGAATCTCCTATGTCAAAGAAAGGGGTGGCTGGAGAGTAATGGCTGTCCTTCTTTTTTTTTTTTTTTTTTTTTTTTTGAGACAGAGTCTCGCTCTGTCACCCAGGCTGGAGTGCAGTGGCGTGATCTCAGCTCACTGCAAGCTCTTCCTCCCGGGTTCATGCCATTCTCCTGCCTCAGCCTCCCAAGTAGCTGGGACTACAGGTGCCCACCACCATGCCCGACTAACTTTTTTTAATAGTTTTAGTAGAGATGGGGTTTCATCGTGTTAGCCAGGATGGTCTCAATCTCCTGACCTCGTGATCCGCCCACCTTGGCCTCCCAAAGTGCTGGGATTACAGGCGTGAGAGTAATGGCTGTCCTTCTAACCACACTGTCCGCTCCCGCTCTCTCCCTCGTTCCTGTCTCCAGCTGCATGGTCATTAGTGATGTAGATTTGTGTCCATGGCAGTCTTTACGATGACTGCTTTCTTTTTTTACAATTTTTTAATTGTCTTTGTGAAGCAGTTTGTGCCTCTTGTGAACAGTCAAATAACACAGAAAAGTAAAAATAACCATATTTTAAAATACTCACCTCAGTGCTTTCAAGACACTTCATTTTTTGTTCTTGGCATGTGGGTTATAGACTATTACTCAGAATAGATTTTAAAAATAGCATACAAATACCGTCCTTCCCCCAAATCACGTTGAGGAAGGGCTTGTTGTGAAATGTTAGTAGGCAGAGTAAATAAGGAAAGAAAATCCTCTTGAATGAATCAGGTGGGCCTTCCCACCTGCTGCTTTGGGTTATTTGAGTTTCAATACTATGCAAGGGGAAAACTGACCTTGGTTTATAGGATGCCTTGTGAAATGTCTACTTTTTTTTCTTTAAAAAACCAAACACTGGCAGAGAATGTAAATGTGCCTTCTCTCCCTCTCCATGGCCTCTTTCCTCTAGCAAACGTGCGAAATCTCACGCATATTCACGTGCATGGAGGCCGACTGTCTGATTCAAGATGACAAGGTTGTTCTCCATGTGTCTGTCAAAGGAGCCAAACTCCAAAAGGCAAACAAGACCAGATGGGAAACCACAGGACCAGCCCCCTGCCTTTGCAGTGTGTTGTCACCTCATTTGGGTGGACAGCCGGTGCAGAGACGAAGAGGGTCTACCCTGTTTCTGAGTTGCATTTAGCAAATAGGATGGCTTTCTACTCCTAACTCATAGGGCGTCATCAGCCCACGGCTTTCCTTAGCTTGACCACCTACAAGTCACTGGCTGGGTCCCTCCACGGCTTACCAGCTTTACCTTCCCTGCTACAGAACAGATTCTAGGAAAGAACTCAGGTCCACTGTGCGGGAAACAGAACAGGCCAGCTGCAGTTGTTTATTGTGGATTCCTGGACTGCCTTCCTGGCTTAAGTTTGCGAGGCGAGGGGAGATCATGGAGTTCTTCCTCGCTTTGGCTGTTTCGACATCTGCATAGGTGCTTTCTTCTAGTGAAGAAAGAGACATACTAGTAGCAAAATGCAGAATATCTTCAGTGCTTTATAGTCTGCCAAGCACTTTCACATTTGTGAACTCCTGTGACCCTCTCAGCTACTGTAAGAGGAGCAAAAAAGGTGTTATCCCTATTTCACAGGAGGATACTGGGACTCAGAAAGGTTAGGTGATTTGCCTGTGTACTGATGGGGCTAGGACTTCCTACTCTCCACCCCCTTCCCCTAAACATGTCTCGAGACCTCCCAATAATCCATCATTCTCAGAGCAGAGGATGAACTTGGAGGAATGACCTGAAGCCACGTGCTGCTGGGGCCCCTGACTCCCTCATGCCCACTTTCCCCTTTGGGCTCCGTTTTCAGTCCCCTGCTGGGATCTGTGTGGGAACAGTGTGCCCAACACCTGGTATAGCTTCATGGCCTCCTTCTCCTCCCCACATGGCGGCTTGTCACAGTCTGGTCAGAAAGTTGACAGTGACTGGCGGCTGATGTGTCTCTTTGAGGACTGCCAGGGAGCAGGCAGGCTGGCATTTTTGGGGGGCTGTCCCAAGTGATATTTTTCAGATTTGTTTTTGAAAAACCAAAGTCTGGTTAGTGTCTTGCTATTCCAGAAGGGGTGGCTCTGGGTAGCATCAGAGGAAGTGATCCTGAATTGCCCCAGGGTAGAAACAATTGCTGAGAAGTGAAACCTGGCTTTTGACTTGCAGGAATTTGAAGAAGTAATGCACAGTTGCGTTGGCCTTTGGTTCCAGCAGTCGGGGCTGATCAAAGACCCCAGTGTGTGTGATGACTCTGGCCACTCATTTCTACTTGGACTTGCTCCAGGACCACACGCAGGTGCATGACATCTTTTCACAAAGCCCAGCCACTTGGTTTTTATTTGCATAAAATTCCACCAACCCAACCAGGATACCCTTATTTAAGCAGTCTTCGGTCTCAAATTCTAAAAGAATCTCAGCCTCTTTTCCTGCAGCAGGCTTCTCTCCTGCCCCCTTCCCAGGCATTGCTGTCTGCTTATATCAGAAGTGGTCAGATAAGGACCAGAGGGTAGTTGGGTGGAGCAGCAGCAAACCCCCTGGTATACATTGTTTTCTTGTTGGCTGAATATGAAAAAATTGCTTATATATTAATAATAGTAATAATGCACCAAGCACTATGCAAAGAACTTTGTAAACATGATCTCATTTAATTTTCAGACCAATCAACTAGGTATAAACACATTAGTATTCCCATTCTACGCAGGAGAAAAATTAAGGCTTATGGAAGTTAGTTAGCTTGCCCCAAATCATACATTGGCAGCTCGAGAGCTGCATCTAGAACAATCTCACTCCAGAACCTTGTACTTTGAGTCACTGCCCATATAGACTATTGAGTTTCAAGTTCCAGATGCAACCCGGAAATAATACTTATATTTTGGCCTTATCTGTATGTCTGCAAGTAAGGTTTTACTAACAAGCCCTCTCAGGGACAGAACCTACAAATCTGGGCCTTTTCCCCTGCCGATTCTAGAGTTAGTCTATTCTGCAGTCAGTAACTCAGCCACTTTGAGGGTGCAGCCTGGCCTACATGAGGGCTCCACTGTAAAAAAGCAAAAGCTCTGAAGTACAGAAATCCTTCTTCTGAACCAAGTGTTGCCAGATAAAATACTGATGCCCAGTTAAAATTTGCATTTCATATAAACATTGAATAAACTTTTAGGATAAGTAACTCCCATTCAATATTTGGGCTATATACATCCTTAAAAAGTATTTATTGTTCATCTGAAACACAAATGTAATTTGGTGTCTTTTTTTTTTTCTAAATCCCTATGGAACTCAAAACAAATATATCTGAACCAATCAAAAAACTGTAATGTGGGTCTGGTATCCAAGTGCATCTCAGAGATGTCGTTAATATGGTTATAATAATAATAATAATAATAATGACAGTTAAGCACTGGAACATTGGGATTTCTGTGAAGCTTCTATGGTTTATGTGGGATCGATGACAGACATTTGAATTAGAATTGGCACAGATAATCTGGGACAGATGGTTACTGTATAGATAGGAGGTGACTTTTGACTTGATTAGAGTGATTCTCAATACTGGCTACATACCGGAATCACCTAGGGAGTTTTAAAAAGTACTGATGCCTGGGCCCCACGACATGCTGACAGTAAAATATTCTCACATTCCAAGGCTTCCCAAATGGTGTCGATGAAACAGTGGTACAGGAGTTCAGAAGAGGGGATGCTGTACAACTGGAATGGTCCCAGTGGCTTCCATGGAAGAATAGGGGACCCAACAGGCTGAAGGATGGAGAAAGTTTTTATAGGCAGAGAGGAGCAAGGAGACTATGCCAGGTGAAGGAATGGCTTGGAGAAGAGGGTTTGAAAGAAAAAAGTATGAGCCAGGTACAGAGGACAGGCCAGTCAAATTAAAGTGGCACATCTAACTAGGAGCAAATTTGTTTAAATTAAACTTACTGTTTCTGTGGAAAAAATAATAGGCCAGGCATGGTGGCTCATGCCTGTAATTCTAGCACTTTGGGAGGTCAAGGCGGGTGGATCACCTGAGGTCATGAGTTACAGACTAGCCTGGCCAGCAGGGTAAAACCCCGTCTATACTCAAAATACAAAAATTAGCTGGGCATGGTGGCAGGTGCCTGTAATCCCAGCTATTCGGGAGGCTGAGGCAGGAGAATCGCTTGAACCTGGGAGATGGAGGTTGCAGTGAGCCGAGATCATGCCATTGCACTCCAGCCTGGGCGATAAGAGCAAAACTCTGTCTCAAAAAAAAAAAAGAAAGAAAAAGAAATTAATAATATATTAATAATACATGAAGTTGTGCCATTTTGTAAAATGCAATAAAACAAGATACAGAAAATACCACTGCCTGTCAATCCATCATTGAATGGAAATCACTTATGAATTCGGGCTACTTTTCTATGTCCTTTTGGACATTGATGAGAACACACCATACCACAATCGTGTACCCTACATTTTTAAACACTCGATCACAGGCATTTCTCCCTGCCATTAGAAATTCTTCATGAACGTTTATGCTGGCTTCACTGGTCACCATGTTATCCATGTAACATAAGTCTCTCAACCTTTCTCTCACAGTTAGACATTCTAGTTGTGTCCAGTTTTTTACATATTTGGACGTTGATTTGAGATTTACAAGAAGTGAGTGGGGGAGGCTGAATATAGGACTTTCCCTAGTAGCCCATGGTCTAAAAGAATTTGGAGGGGCTTGCTTCAGACCATGCCCTCTCAAGTCCCGGAGAAGAACTTTGAAGCCTTTACCATCCAAACCAGGCTTCAGATTCCTCAAAGTCAAAATGGCGCCCATCTTGGGGTACTCTAAGCAATGTGTGATGCTTTCCCTCCCCAGCCCGAAATCACAATTTGTAACAAATAGAGGTGCCACTCACTCTCAATACAGACCTCTGTCTGGCCAAGAAAGTACTGTTGGGACCTAGGATTTTTTTTAACACCCAATTAAATTGGTGTAATTGGATGGAATTGCAACTTCTTTGCCTCCAGCTGATTCATAATCTGTTTCACACCTGAGTGTTGTTTTTCTTGATTTTCAGTATTTTTCCCAGAGTAGTGGAGGTGGGGTACAAGGAGACAGCCCTTTCCTACTTTTTGATGTATCGATTATTTTTTACCATTTTGAAGAAGGTACACGTGGTTGGACTATCATTAATTTTTGTTGGGCCAGGACTCTATTTGAACCCAAGGTTTCAGCACCTGACTATTTCTGGCGACTGCTATTTAAAATGTCTAGGCAATATGGAAACAGTCCAATCAGGAAGGAACAGTTGGTCAAGCTGGAGACTCAGCTCACGTGCCAGCTATGAACAAAATGGAATTTTGTCCAAAACTCACTAGGTGCAATTCCCAAGGCTGTGGGAATGACAAGTAGATCATGCTACCATGTCACATTTTGTGGGTTGGAAAATAAACTTAATTGGGGGATACCAAAGAAGCTTGAAGTGCCCTCTTAATATTTAATGATTTTTATCAGAGTTCCATAGTTGAATACAAAGTAAATAGGGAGGGGTGTTTTTGGCCTCCATCAAATTGTATTATCTAGACCTCTTTTCTCCCTTGGGACAACACCCCTGTCTCTCTCGCTGAAGCTGTGCATATTCCTGAGCTGACAGTCATTCACTCTGTAGAAGACTCGTATGTTGATGAATGTTTCTCAAACTTGAACATGCGCTGGAATCACCTGGAAGGCATGTTAAACTCCAGATCGCAGGAGCCCACTTCTGATTCAGTAGGTTCTGGGGTGAGAGGGTCCAAGACTATGCAGCTCTAACAAGTTCCCAGGTGATGCTGTTGCTGCTGGTCAGGGGACCAATTTTGAGAATGACTGTGTTAGACTTCAAAGGTACTTCCTTCAGAAACATCTAGTCTGAGTATTAAAAATTCACCTTCCGCCTCTTCCTTCTCATCAGTCCTGCTACTTTTTCCTCATGGGTCCAGACTAGCCTCAACATTCTCCTGATACAGTGGTTTAGAACCTTGCTACCTATGTGCTCCATGGACCAGTGGCACTGGCATCATCTGAGAGTTTGATAGCCATGTTTGGAATCACAAACCCTGCTCCAGGACTATTGAATTAGAAACTGTGATATGATTTGGCTGTGTCCCCTCCCAAATCTCATTTTGAATTGTAGCTCCCATAATTCCCACATGTTGTGGGAGGGACCCAGTGGGAGGTAATTGAATCATGGAGGCAGATCTTTCCCGTGCTGTTCTCCTGGTAGTGGATAAGCCTCATGAGATCTGATGGTTTTATAAAAGGGAGTTTCCCTACATAAGCTCTCACATTCTGTCTTGTCTGCCACCATGTAAGATGTGCCTTTCACCTTCCACCATGATTGTGAGGCCTCCCCTGCCACATTGAACTGTGAGTCCAGTCCATTAAACCTCTTTTTCTTTATAAATTACCCAGTCTTGGGTATGTCTTTATCAGCAGCGTGAAAATGGACTAATACAATCTGCATTGAAGAAGATCTTGGAGGATCTCTATACACAATACAGTTTGAGAAGCGTGGGGCTAGGCACCCAGAGTTACAGAGGAGTTGAAGTCTATTTGCTTACTGTAACCCAACCACTTTATCGTGGAGCTGAGGAAACAAGAGCCCACAGAAATAAAATTATTCACCCACTTACAAGTAGCTGACTCTCCTTGGTTTTGCTAGTGTGACAACTTAAGATGTTAGCTAATAACCTTAAAAAAGCAACACAAATCCCCTACCTCACCTCCTCTAATAATATCATTGCAGTTTTAAATGGTCTTAGAAATGGAAAAGTCTGAACTTGAAGGGCAGGTGCTCTAATGATTAAATGGCAGGCAGAAGAGTCAAGAAAAATAGCACTTTCACCAAATGGATGCTGACACACAGCCACTAGAAACTGCTAGTAATGCAGCTAACTGATCTCCCCCTACTAATTCCTGGCTGGAATCTGGGCTATGGGACCCAAGCCTTGATACTACTCATGCAGATACTCTGTTCTACACAGAACAGGGCAATCAGGCCTGCACTTACTACCCTCATAGTCCTAGAGAGACACCAGCACTCCTTCTCTCAAAAACATTCCACAAAGCCAGCATCACAGGCAGGTTCGAATAGAAAAGACTATTGCTTTAGAATGTAGCAAATGTAAAATGTACGTTTGTACAGCATTGTGCACTCAATTAAAGATGAGAAGGAAAAGGCCAGGCATGGGCTTGAATGTAGGACTGGAAAGGCCCACAGTGATGCATCATTCCACAGGTCCTCAGTCCTGGCCAGTGGAGCCACTCGTTACTTTGGGGGCATAGGATACAGAAGGGAGGTTGGGCTAATAGACCAGGGTGGGAGCAAACCTCAGGCAGGGATAGAAGATGGAAGGGGTGTCCAGTGCTAGGAGAGGGTGCGCATATTCACTATGGATTTATGTGCCAAGTAGGCCAGAGTTAATCTGTCCCGCCACCATCCCAACTCTTAGAGAAACAGAGACCGATTCTTAACTTTATTTTCATTATGGAGTCCTTAGAGAATCTAATTAAGGCTATGCAATCTCTCTCACCAGATGTAAGTGACATTTGCATTGTTTGCATCTGTGCATACAATTTCAGGGGTTTCATAGCCCTAGAAGCATGAATCTCTAGGGGATCCAAGGGTCCCATGTGAAAAACTCTTGATCAATGATCTAAGTCAGTGCTTGTCCAAGTCAGTGTTGGCCCTTCAAGTCCAGACTTTTCCATTTCTAAGACCTGTTTAAAAATGCAATGATATTACTAGAGCGGTGGGCTTGGGGATTTGTGTTTCATTTTTAAGGTTATTAGGCCTGACTCACACGGCTGGTCAGTGGTGGAAAGAGTACCAGGCCTCCTAACTCTCTGTACAGGGCTCTTTAGACGACCCCAGAGAAAGACACGTAAGGTGACCCAAATTTGGGAGCTGAACCTACCTAAACTGAAGGAAGCCTTGAAATAATATCTTTTTTTTTTATTTTCTAAGTGCCTTTTTGGAAGTCAAATGAAAAGCCAAGGTGTTAATTGACATATTTCATCTACCAATACATATTAAGCACCTACTATGTAAAAGACTGTTCTAAACACGAAATAAAGCAGCCAAGGAGTCAGATACCGGCCCTGCCTTTGGGATGTCTATGGTGTAGCTGGGCAGACAGAAAAAGAACAAGTGCTAATTATGATAAGTTGCTGCTTAATGAGCATTATAAAGGTTATCTTGAACTCGTTTGGAGAAACTGTGCTAAATAAATGATTAATACTATAAATAATGTTAAACCCTCGTGTTTATGAATAATTAAAGGTGCTTCCATTATAGAAACTCAGAGCTCAGGGCACCTCCTGTTCCTTCTCAGAGCGGCCGTCCTGGCTTGCAGCTGCAACTCCACCATCTCCCTGTGGGTTTTCCCTCAGTGCACGTGTGCTGGTGCCTGTCTCGCCTGTGGGAGAGATGTGGGTGAGCCATTTGGAGCCAAAGCCAGACTCTCCGATCAGAGTACTCAGTAAATATTTACAGTATTTCCTTCTCACATCAAATGCCGGGGATAATCAGAAAAACTAATGAACTCAGGCTGACCCCTGTTACGCTATAATAAATATTTATGTGGTGCATTTTGGGAGGCTGGCCATGGGACTGTGAGGAAGTGGCTGTGGCACTTTCTTCTAAAGAAGTAATCAACATCGCTCTATTTCCAAACATCCAGAACAAAGTCAGGGGAGAGTGAAACATCCCACTGGGGGATGATGAATGCTTGAGCCCTCTTGTATCCCAGAGATCGGCAACACTACCAACCTGTTGGCAGGTTGGTAGTGAATTAATGGGAGCCTGTGCTTTCTGGCAAGGCTGCTGAGTCCATCAGAGACGGGAGATCAGGTGAATGGAACTGCATATTTTGGGCCACTCAAGTTTGCTGTAAATGCTGTTGCCTTTTATAATATTTAAGTTCCAAGTGTACGAGAAGGCTGTTGGGGGGCCCACTTCCTGAAATGGTGACCAGACTAGAGTGTGAGGCAATGACTTGGTAGGCTATGATGATAGAGAAAGATTCACAGCCCCAAACTTGAGTTGGGAGGCACTGCTGAGTTATGCTTAGAAAAGGGTCCAAAAGCTTCCAAGGAATTTTGCTTCTTTTAAAAAATATCCAGGTGAGAGAATATGGCTCTGTGCTAAGCTGGGTGTCTGAGAGCTTTGGTGATCGATACATAGAGATGTTGGAATCTGCCGGGCATTGCTTGCTTTTCTCTCTGTTTGCCACTTGGCCCGGTTGTGTTAAGCTGCTCCAGGACTCCCAGGGTATCTGGGGGAGCTGGCTGAGGTCTCCGCAACTTGTCTTTTTACTACCACCGAGGAAGAAACTAATGTCAGCATGCTTGCCAGATGCAGACGGAGTTCTGTGCTCACATATGGCATCTCGTCTCATATCTGGGAAGGAAATGTTGAAATAACCTAGGAAGGATACATCTGGAATGGAGCAGAAATGCTATCTCCTGCAACATCTCTTCTCAAGATTCTCTTTTCTAGGAAAGGCGGCCTGGAAGATCAGAATTCAGACCCTATGCTGGCCAAGATTGGGCCCAAATCAACACAGGCGGGAGAGGAAAAGGGACAAGGAGAGGCATGCAGGTTGTGAACTCTCCCCAGGCAGAAACTCAGTTTGGATGATTTGTATTTATATCCCTTCTTCCCTCCCAGGATCAAGACAGGTGGTAATTTCTTACCAGTATGTAAAATAATTCAATCATTTCTCCATCCTGATCTACATGTGTGGCATTTGTTGTATATACAAGTATACCCAGCTGGTTTGGTCATTTGCACTCACTCAGTTAATTAACACATTTGAGAGAAAAGTTGTTTTTAATAAAAAGTTGAAAAAAACTTTTGACTTTTGGGGGACTGAACAAACCCACAAAATTAGTCAAAAGGATTGAACCAATTTAAAGATAGAATCAACCATTCCTACCTAGCTCCAAACATAAGTAGGTGGCAGATGTTGGCACACACACCTAGCCATGGCTTGGGGTGAAGAAGTCACCACTTGGCCGAGATGCCTCCACGCTTCCTGCACTCCTCGGACTCCTCCAGATGTGGCTCTGCCATCCGGGAAAAGTCATCTTCCTGCCAGTCTCTTGGAAACTTTAAGCTAATGGCCCGCTGCATTGTAACTGTGCATTTGGGGTTTGCTTTCCAGCTTTTTCCTGGATGGCTTGAGGAAGTTCATGCATTAAAGGAAAGTGCTTGGCCAAATAAAGGAAACTGAGCTATCTCATGGAAGTGGAAAAAAGAGTCATTGCTTTGAGGGACATGGCTAAGTAGATTTTTGGACTTGGGCAATGACCTGGGTTGGACATTTTTAGCAGCAGAAGCCAAAAAGGAAATGCCCTGGGCGACATGGTGTCTGCCCTCTCCTAGCAGAGAACATACCCATTCATTAGCATCATCTGGCTGGGGGTGGACATGGAGAAGTCTGCAGGCACAGGGAGAATCAGCAGTAACAGTCTGTAACTCGGTGGATTGTGATGTAATTTTCCATTATCACATGAAAAGCCAGAGGATGATTTCATTCCACTTTTGTCTCCTAAACAATTTTGACTTCCCGTTTAACACTAAGTTAGCACTTCTCTGTGGCCAGGCTGTGATGTTTGTTGAGGACTTGTCCCCATGATTTTCTGGTTTTGGGATCCCCAAGTCTATCCACCCACTTGGTCAAATCTGTGAAGTTTCATGGTCCTCTGAGATATGTCCCAGGCAAGGTGGGTGACGGATATCTCTAGCAGGAGGGAGCAAGAATGATTGATCACTTGATTTCTTCATCTATACAATGGAGATGATTTTTGTTGCCTCTTGGAATGGTTATAAGTATGCAATGAGGCCATATTTGTGAATCATGAGTACCTCCTGAAACTCCAGTGCAGAGGAGGTGCTCAGAGAATTCCAGCATCTTTCCTCTGTGGCAGAGCAGGACCTTGCACACAATCACAGGTTTGAGAGCCCTGGAGGAGGGTGGAGTTCCACAAGGCTCTGGTTGGCAGGGGTGGCCTTTTGCCCATCTCTTGCTGCAGTCTCCTGTAGATAGAAAGACCCAGGACTGTGCTTCTTAACTCTCTTTTTGGGACGTGATCTATTTGAGAATCAAATAAAATCCATGGTCCCTTTTCCTACAAAAATGAACATGTAAGTAGGAATGATGGCAACTTTTATGGAGTACTGACCCTGTGCCAGGCCTTATGCTGAATGTTTCCATGGATTATCTAACCTCTGAACAAGCCTCAAAGGCAGATACTATTTATTCTCTCCAAACGCAATACTGAGGCATAGAAAGTTAAGTAACTCAGCCACAGCTATACTTTGTGCATTCATTTCCTAGGGTTGCCATAAGGAAGCATAACTGGTGCCCTAAACAACAGAAATGTATTCTTTCACAGTGTTGGGGGCTGGATCTGAACTAGAGCTCAAAGAGTGGGCAGGGCCATACCCTCTTAAGGTAGAGTCTGTGCCCTGCCTTTCCCCTGGCTGCTGGTGTTGCTGGCCATGCTTGGCAGTCTTTGGCTTGCAGCTGAATAACTCCAGTCTCTGCCTCTATGGTCACATCTTT
Organism: Nomascus leucogenys; assembly: GCF_006542625.1. Taxonomy (NCBI): domain Eukaryota; kingdom Metazoa; phylum Chordata; class Mammalia; order Primates; family Hylobatidae; genus Nomascus; species Nomascus leucogenys. The sequence continues at coordinate 20,172,207 of NC_044383.1, read as the reverse complement.
CTCTATGTCTGTCTGTGTCTCTTCCTCCTCTTTTTTCAAAAGGACACCAGTCATGTTGGGCTAGGGACCCCACCCTAATGACCTCATTTTAACTAATTACATCTGCAAGGACCCAATTTGCAAATAAGGTCACATTCTGTGGTATCGGGACCTAGGACTTCACCATATCTTTTTGGAGGACACAATCAACCCATACCACTTACTAAATAGTAAAGTCACGGTTGAACCCGGGTACCCTTGCTTCTGAGCCTGATTCTTTAAACCCTATGTTGAATTACTTCCCTAAAAACACACAGATGCACTCATGCCAAAACATGGCGTATGTCAAGGGGTTCTGGACCCCCTCCACAAAGCCTACCATGGACATTGGATGGTTACAGTGACCTTCCCTTCCCATCCAGAAAACTTGGCTGAGGAGGCTAGACTCAGGGACAGGTACCTGGAAGGCCAAGGATAGGAGGCCAGGACAGAAGAGGGAGGGCAGGGGGAAGTGCCCTCCCAGCACCTGGCTCAGGAGGCAGAGGTCTGAAGCCCTCCACCTGGTGAGTGGTCCAGAGTGTGCCCTGGACTTGTGGGCACCATCCTCAGAGGAACAAACAGAAACCAGGATAGAATTTCGTCACCACCACGATTTTTAAAGCACCTATTTTGTTTCCCAGCACAGTGCTGGGAAGCAGGGATCCTAAGGGGTCCTAAATTTAGAAACCATTTTGGCCCTCCAAAAATTTGGGACCTGTTAGTATAAAAGTCAAGAGATGCTGTGAATCAGAAACTTGGTGAGTGGGCAACAGCCAAGCAGACAAACACAGCCAAATCCAGCAGAAATGGAGAGCCCCAGGAATCAAAGAAGGGTATTAGGAACATACAGAAGGAAGTGAGAATTCAGGACAGCCGTCAGGGCAGCGAGTGCTGAATGCTCCAGTAAGGTCAGGACGATGCCTGGAATCCAGGCCATTCTTCTCACTGATCTCAGCCCTGCCCGGCCCTTTCATGCCTCTGTGCTGTCGTACATGCTGTGCCTTCAGCATAAAATGGCCCCTGGGCCTCCTCTGTGTCGAGCAGGCTCCCCTTCATCCTTGAAATTTCCTAGAGATTGAGCTTCAGTGCCACATTCTTTGCAGGTTTGGCTGCTCCTACTCCATCCCCTCCACCCTTTGTTCTGTTATCGCTGGGGGCCTCATGTTCCCGTTTATGGCCTGCCTCACCCAGTAGACAATGGGACCTTGAAAGCAGAACATCACCTTCTTCACCCTTTGATCTCCAGAGCACAGGATAGCACCTGTCTCCTAGTTAGACAATCTGTGTCTTTGTCTGTCTGGGCTGCTAAAGCAAAATACCTCAGAGTGGGTAATTGAAAAACAATAGAAATGTATTGCTCACAGTTCTGGAGGCTGGGAAGTCCAAGATCAAGGTGCTGGCAGATTCAGAATCTGGTAAGGGCCCTCATTCTCCTAGATGGGCCTTCTTGCTGCATCCTCAGGTGGGGAAAGGGAGAGAGGTGAAGGAGTGCCCTCAGGCCTCTTTTATAAGGGCACTAATCCCATTCATCTGGGCTCACTAAGAGGCCCCCATCTTAATACCACGTTGGAGATTAGGTTTCAACATAGAATTTTGCTAGGGGCACACATGTTCAGACCATAACAGTCAGTACGTGGGGAGGTTTGTTGACTGGATATATGAAGGCCTTGTAATAGGCCCAAGCTCACAGATAAGAGCGAGGAATTGGGCATACCTGTTTGAAAGGAATGGCTGATGAGACATAGGAAGACAGGTGGGTGTGTCTTCATCTGATGTCTCTTTAATCAATGGCTTCATGATGAAGGCTTGGAGGCACATGTCCCAGGTTTAAAACCTGGCTTCTAAACGTCTGTTTGTCCTTGGGCAAGTGAGTTGACCTCCCTGATCCTCAATTTTCTCACTTGTAAAATGGCAATATTAACTACACTACCTACTTGGCAGGGGTGTGGGTGGAGGGTGTATGTCAGAGTGAGATGAACTCATGTAATATGTTCAGCACAGTACCAGACACAGAGATAAACATTCAATAAATAGTTACTGATATGAATAATATTGTTGTCACTGTGATAAGAATGATTCAAGTCGAAGGCACCTAAACAGCTGTGATCCTAGGTTAGTTTAATAAGAAACATTTAACCCAACCCCTTTTGTTGGGCACAGCTCTCAACAACAGCTACGAAAATCCTTTCAAGATTGGCAAGAATGTTCTTTCAAATGATGCAGCCTCTTGACACAACGTATATTTTCAAGACCCAAAAGTTTCCTGAAAAATTACATGTTCAGGGGTCTATTACCCTTTCAACAATAGTTCACGAATCCTGAAAGTGCGGTGTTTGATCCTTTCTCCTCAGTAAGACTGAGATGAGGAAATCGTATTCGTTGTCAGAGTCAGCTGTGAAATCCTCAGATGGCAGAGGGAGGAAGGGGCTCTGCAGGAGGGCGAGCCCCCTGGTGTGAGATGAAAAAGGAGCAGGAAAGGACAGGCACTCACCCGAACTTCTCACCAAGAAACTCCTGGAACTTTCTTTGTGCACATTCAAAATGTCTCTTTTCCTTTCAAATACAGGTCTGTATTTCCGAGCTGTGAGCATTCTGAGACCATTCTGAAGTGACCTGGCACAATGTTGGAGCTCTGGGCTCTGGTTCTTATCCCATCACCAGTTCACTGTGTGTCTTTCGACAAGTTACTTAACCTCTCTGAGCCTGGTTTCCTTAATCTACAAAAGGTGTACTGGACTTATGGATCAAGGCACTTTCCAGCTTTGGCCTTTGTTGATGTTTATGTCTAGGAGGTAGCTTTTCTCTCCACCGGTGGTGTGAAACTGCTGTTCACATTGACAAGGTCAGCCAGAGCTGGGTTCAGATCTCAACATAATCTCCTAACCAGCCAAGGGACTTGGGGCATGTCTCTTATGATCACTAACCTTCAGTTTCCTCTTCTGCGAAACGACAGAAACCTTACCTGTCTGGCCGGGCTCTGGGGAAGACTAAATGAAACATCTTGTGTTTCTAGCCCAGACTCTGGCACTAGCCAGGCCTTGGAGAAGTTTGGTTTCTCTTTTTTTCTGACACCCATCTTCCCTGACTTCCTTTCTCATATAGTTGTTCTGCCACTTCCTCACCATTTCCACAAAGCCCAGACCAGGAAAGTGAAAGTCAGGGTTACCATCCTTCTCCTATGAATCAATGGACCAGCCCTGTTTTCCACTCCCCTGCCCAAAATTGCGGCTAAGCACCCTTTCCAAATTCATGAGCATTCCTCTGATGATGATGATGATGATAATGATGATGATGATGTAAGCAACATCTATTGCATGTGGCAGGCTCCAAGCTGACATTCTTTCACTTCTCATACATGAGGATGGTATTATACCCATTTAACAGATGAGGAAACTGATGCCTAGGAATGATTAATTGGTAACTTCCCCCATCAGTAGGAAAACAGCCAGCATCTTGGGCAGAATCCCAATCTCTTGCTGGACTAGGTGTTTATCCCTGCTGCCCTGGTAACGAACCTCCTGCTTCTCAAAACCCTGAACATTAGAGTGGGCTTAAGTCAAAGCCTTTAGCCAGGCAGGAAGGAACAGGATGTGCAAGCATGGTGGGCCAGGGAGGACGGCAGCCAGCAGTGACGGTGTCACTGGGTTGGGAGTGAGGCTGAAGCCTGGTGGCCCCCTCCCCCACACCTTCTACCTACTTTGGCTCTGTGGCTGTCACAGTGTGAAAAATGATCTCCCGGTGACATTGACAGGCCAGACTCTGATTGGCCATTAGCCTCAACTGTGCCAAAGCTCGTGCACAGAGCTGGGAGCTGGGAGCTGGGAGAAACGAGGCATGAGGCTTGGAATTACCCAATGGCCAACTGTGACCCTGGGAGCTTAGCTTATACCCCTGCATGTTTCTGCCTGAGAAAGGGGGAAGGGGAATCTAGTTTCCAGGATGGGAGCTGTCACTCTCATTTGTGTGTGTTTGTTTGTTTGGTTTTTTTTGAGACAGAGTTTCACTCTGGTTGCCCAGGCTGGAGTGCAATGGCGCAATCTCAGCTCCCTGCAACCTCCGCCTCCCGGGTTCAAGCGATTCTCCTGCCTCAGTCTCCCGAGTAGCTGGAATTACAGGTGCCCGCCACCACGCCCGGCTCATTTTGTATTTTTAGTAGAAACAGGGTTTCACCATGTTGGCCAGGCTCGTCTCGAGCTCCTGACCTCAGGTGATCCACCCACCTCAGCCTCCCAAAGTGCTGGGATTACAGGCCTGAGCCGTGTGTTTGTATTTGCTGCCAGGAACTCCTAAGCTGCAATATGAGGAGGATCTGGGAGTGATGTGGCTCCTCTCTGGCTGAATGAGTGGAAAAGAGGAAATGGGGAGTGGTGCTCATGAACCTGGGGCTGGAGAGCAAGTCGCTTCCAGTTGTGAGCAGAGCTAGCCAGGCCCTGGGCTAGTCTTTCTGCTTCAGGGGTGCATGTCAGCCTGGGCCCTGCCAGGAATTCTGCACTTTCTTTCTTTTTTTTTTTTTTTTTGAGACAGGGTCTCACTCTGTCTGTCACCAGGCTGGAGTGCAGTGGCACGATCTTGGCTCACTGCAACCTCCGCCTCCCAGATTCAAGCGATTCTTCTGCCTCAGCTTCCTGAGTAGCTGGGACTACAGGCGTGTGCCACTACGCCCAGCTAATTTTTGTATTTTTAGTAGAGACGGGGTTTCACCATGTTGGCCAGGATGGTCTCGATGTCTTGACTTCGTGATCGGCCTGCCTCAGCCTCCCAAAGTGCTGGGATTACATGCATGAGCCACTGTGCCCAGTCCCGAGATTCTGTGCTTTCTACCTGCATGGTTGGCTTGCCTTCCAAGGCTTAAGGGAAGATTTTTCCATTCCAGTCCCAGTTCTTCCCCATCAGAGGATGCTAGGGTGGGAATCTAGGCCAGGAGAACTTAGAGGTTGTTAGTTTTACCTGGGTTGGAAGCCTAGGGCTACAAAGTCAGCTGTGTGACCTGAGCAAGACACTGAAGTACTCCAGGCTTCAGTTGCCTCATCTGTGCAATTGGCATAAAAATAGGTCCCACCTTTTAGGTTAATTGTGTACAAGATGTGGAATGTAAAGCACATATCACTAGCTTGACACATGGTAGGTGCTCATTTAATATCATTCTTATTGGTAGCAGAAACTGCACAATCTCTTAGACATGTCTTTGGGTCATAACATTAAATTCAACTTTGCAACCTTGCAGTAATCTACTTGTCCACACTCCCAGATCCAACAAGGTGCCCTCTCAGACAAACAGAGGTCTACCAATGACCATGACTGAACTTTATCCAGCCCTGAGTCCCAGGCAGAACAATAATCTCATTTATTATTTGTGAACTCATTTAATCTTCAGTATAACCCTGTGAAGCAAGTACTATTTTGTCTTCATCATCCCCAGTTTTATAGGATGAAGGGATGTGCTCAAGTGAACATGGCTACTAGGAGGAAGTCAAAGCCAGGATTTGAAAGCAGATTTCCCTGAGTCACCAGGTGATGCTGCCTCTCCCATCACAGCCGTGCAAACTCCAGCCACTTCTCAGCCCCTCTACTCCATCATTTGGTAAAGGAGAGGGCTGAAGATTGCAGACGATAGCAAGGGGAAGTTTTGTCCAAAGTCAACCTCCAGGATATTGGACATAGATATCCTCAGTTTCTGCAGTGGTGGCTTAACTTCTTCCTTAGCCTACAAGACAAAGCACATGTGCTTAACATTCCCTGTGATCACCTTGAAGCCAACACAAATGCCAAATTCTCAGTTCAATGTAATAGAAGGAAAATGTACGGTCTCTGTACTGGGTTGAATCAAATCCTCCCAAAATAGATGTCAAGTCTTAACACTTGACACTTCTGAATGTGACCTTATATGGACACAGGGTCTTTGCAGATAAAATCAAGTTAAGATGAGGGCATACTGGATTGGGGTGGCACTAATCAAATGGCTGGTGTCCTTAGAAGAAGAGGAAAATTTGGACAAAGAGACACATAGGGAAGACAGACATGTGAAGATAACAGGTGGAGATCGGAGTGATGCGTCTATGAGCCCAGGAAGGCCAAGGATTTCTGGCAACCACGGGAATCCCAGAAGTAGCAAGGGAAGATCCTTCCCAAGAGCCTTCAGGGGGAATGTGCCCTACCCACACCTTGGCTGCAGACATCTAGCTCTCAGAATTGGGAGAGGGTACAATGCTGTTGTTTCAAACCACCTAATTTGTGGTAATTTGTCACTGTAGCTCTAGGAAACTGGTAAAATCTCCTAGAAGGGGAATGCTTGCATCATCCTAGAAACCATTTCATCTAAATGTATCTGACAGATGGAGAAACTGAGGCCCAGACTTGTGCACCAGCCAGGGAGCTCAGGGCAGAGCAGTAGTCACACCGTGGCAGATAGGACAGGTGGCTGGCGGGTGTTCTCCAATCCTCAGTGAACGGCTAGTGCTCGGTGTCACCAAACACAGTAGTGCTTCTGTGCAGTGTGGGGCTGGGGGCTCCATGACACCAGGCCTCCAGCATCTCTGCCTCAGTCTTTGGCATGAGTGCTATGGGCTTTCTGGGAGTGGCTCCCCTTCTCTGGAAGATGCCACTGGGCTCTAACAAAAGCTGTGCTCTGCGCCCCTCTCAGCACTGCATGCCCTCCCCGAGGCAGATTGAGACCTGTGCAGTCTATGGGTGGTCAAAGCAGGTTTTGAATGTCAAGCAGACTTTATGGGCTCCATTCTCCGTGCTGTGGAGAGGCCCCCTGGCTGGGGTGGGATCATTTATAATGTGGTTATGTATTTGAAAGGCTTCCATATGAAAAGATGCCGGGACAATGGCATCGACTTGGTGTTCTCTCTCCTAAGTTGAAATATTGAATATACCTGAAGACTTAGTTAACGATCTTTGGGGAGAAGGCATTAGAATCTTGAAGAGGTTTTCCGATGCACCAAAGACAATGTCAATACCGTCTGAGGCCACCTCCTCCCCAAACCCCTCCCTGCCTGGGGACTGCAGGGGAGGGATCCTGGCTGATTAGTCTGCCTAGCGGCGCTACCTGGGAGTCAGACAGTGCTGGCAGATTACGACGCTACAAGAAGCCTCTAGAAACAAGCCCACTACCCTATTTAGGGAAATGCACTTTGCAGCTCTAATTGTCTGAATATTTGGAGAAGTGAGATTTGGCCACACAGATAGTTGTCTCATTTGTTTAATTTGTAGGGACAGGTCCAACTCCTTCCTGGTGACAACACAATGTCCAGCATCTTTTTTGGGGTAGGGATGTGTTTACCTTCCCCTCTTATTCATTTGACTGTAATTATTCATCTGTATATCATTCAATGTTCATTTTTCATCCATGTGCCTGAGCGGATCATGTGGAAAATTCATTGTGAGTAGTTGAATCTTTGCCTTTTCATTAGATTTTACCATCTTTTCACACTTCTAAGTTTTGTTTCCTTCTTAAAAAACTCTATTGAAATATGAAATGGCTGTTTTCCTCTTAATAAAGATTACAGTCAATTCAATGATTGACCATAAGATGAGAGATGTTATTTTAGGTTTAGATTGCTGTGTGAGACCTGTCATCAGAGTCAACTGTGCTGAGCTTCCAGAATCTTCTTTCCTGGCCTTGAGAGAGTCTGAGGAGCAGAGGTGGGTGCTGGCACCCTGACCAGCTTTATCCCTCTCTTTTGTACATTTTACTCTTAAAGAAAAGGTAGCTGCTGTTGCTTTGAAAAGGGGAGAAATACTTGCTTCTCCTGCAGACAACAGCTTGGGGAAACTTGTGGAAATAGACTCACGTAGGACTAGGATGCTGCCATCCATGGTCCACTCGCAAAGATAATAAATCACTTTGACTAAATAGATTATATTCTTCAGGAAAACAAGTATTTTGAACTAGGGCCTGGGCTTTCTCCATTAATTGACCAGCTAGTTGCCTGAACTGATTTTTCCACCTACACACAGGTAGATTAGCCTCTGAGTTCCCTGGAGGAACTCAGATCAGGAAGTTTCAAGACGGAAGTTGCCATAAGAGATTTCTCCAGATCTCTCCCTCCTTCACCTGCCCCCTGCCCTCACCACAAGGCAACAACCTTACAGAAATGGCCCCCTTGGCCCCTTCCCATGGAGGAGCACGAAGATGCTCCAGGGCAGAACTTGTTCAGGTGGCCCTGTGAACCCAAGGTTCCATCCAGCCTCCCTGCCCCCACCTCCAGTGTATGCGCTGGATAAAAACAATGAGCCACCTCCTTCCCACCACTGCCCCCAAACAAAAGTCTAACCAAGCCTATGCCCATGATATAGAAATTCTTGCCTCACCCTGAGGTTCATAGCATGTCCTTGTGTCAGGTCATGCAGTCGGTTTTCTAAGGCAGATGAGAATTCTGAGGGTACTCACATGGCAAAGGAGAATACAAGAAGCACCATCCCTCTCCCCAGCACTGACCAAATGCACCCCAGAGGCCCTCGGCACAGCTGACCACCCAGACGCCACCGGCTTGGCTTCCTTTTCCAGGGGCGGCCCCATGAGCTCTGTGTAGGGTTGTATCCCCACCTGCTCTGCCCTCTTCCGTTTCTTCTGAACATCTCCCCCACCTCCCCGCCTCTGACATCACTCCCCATCCTGGAGTTGCCTGTCCTCAGCCAAGAGCCGGCAACACAACATTTCTCCCTCCCAGGATGCTTCCAAATCCCTTCAGAGGCATCTCTGTCAGGGGGTTCCGACGCGAGTGTCGCCTCTCAATTGCTGAAGAATATATTAAAAATTCCTGATGGCGACGCTTTACTCTTAAATACAAAACCAGCCCTTTTCAAAGGCCCCCTGAAGGGCCAAGAACATGCCCTGACTATAGGGAAGGAAACATTTTATCCAGGCAATTCTTAAGCAGAGAAACACCCAATTGATTCGGCCACTGAAGTGTGAAATCATTTACACAGTGCGCCGGCAGGGCAGCCATACTGTGCGGAGGCTCCCCGGCCGAGCTTGGGCCCAGCTGGCCCTTGGTAATCATGGCCTCTGCTCTGGCTGGGCCAGCACTGCTGTGGTCAAGGCCAAAGCTGAGGCACAGACTTAGTTCATTAGTGTGCCCACGGCTGGTGGGGAAGGGCACCCAACAGCCTCATGCCTGCAAATTAATTGTATGCCAGCGGCTTTGCAGAAGCATCCCTGTTGGGATGCGGCACATGGCATGTAGTCAGTAAGTGCTGAATATTATCACTAGCCTCATGTTTGTTAACATTATTCTAAATCTGGCCAGGAAGCCCTTTATATGGAGGGGGCCAGAAGCCAAAATGAACTGCTTGCATCCTGCTTGTTGTCAGGAAAGGACGGTGTAGGGAAGTCAGCAATGCAATGAATGCTTTTAAGTAATGTCTACCCTGGAGTTTTTTCATGGAGATTCAAATCAGCTTTGTGGAAAATGGGCTGTCGTGGCCAACAGTGCAACATGTCACCAGAGGTGTCCAAGCAGAGGCTCGGGACACTCATTTCTGTCCTTGGAGGAGGAGTCTTAGCATGGCAAGAGGCATCTGAGTCCCCTCACCCCCAGCAAACCCTTGCATATTGTATCGGTGCATTAACGAGAGCCCATTTGTCTTTTGTCAATTTACTCCTTCTACAATTTTATGTTGAGTGCTTACTAGGTGCTCTACTAGGTACCAGGAAACTATCTAAAATTTAAAATGTGAACAAAAGAGATCACACACAAAAAATGAAACAGGATGACATGAAAGAAGAGTGTGTCTGCTGTAAATGGAGTGGTTAGGGAAGAGCTCTCCTAGGAGGTGACATTGGGTCTGAGACAATGCGAAGGAGCTAACTATGCAGAGAACAAGATTCTAGGCAGAGGGAACTGCAAATACCAGTACCATGAGCCAGGCATAGTTCCATATAGTGGCTGAATCCTGTAACCAAGGGGAGCAGGCAATGAGATGAGACTGTACCTATAGATGGGGCCCAGGCTGTGCAAAGCCTTGTGGGCCAGGACAAAAGGAGATGAGGTTTTATTCTAAGAGCAACAGGATGCTACTGGAGTGTTTCATGTAGAGATGACTTTACATCATTGGATTGATGCAGGATAAGCATCTTCCAGAACGGTACCTCTTTTTGTCATTGTGTCTTTCAAATGCTGAGAAAATGTTTTGCATGTGTAGACCAAGGGAAGAAATAACTCTGCTAGTGAGTCCATAGAAGTAGATGCAGGGACCAAAATCCTGTTTTACAATGCAGTGTGCTTTGAAATGCCTTGAAAATATTCCCAGCCGATTCCTCACTCTTTAGGGCTGCTTTCAGCTCACTTGAGCTGTAATGAAGGTGGCCCTTATCAGCCTGAGCTTGAGCTGCCTTAATTAGACCCAGATTCTCTATCTTTAAATTGGTCTTACATCAAAGCAAGAGTTATAATTGCAGGTGATGTATTTTCGAGTTGCATTGTTATGTAGAATACAGCTGCCAGCAGGTTGTGTTAGGATTATTGAAAAGCAATTTGCAGGGAGGTCTGTAGGGGAAAGGTAGTTCACCTCACTAAGCCTAAAAAAAAAAAAAAAAAAAAAAAAAAGAGCAATAGATAGCTGGAGGTCTTGGAAAAACATGTTTAACAAGCGGTATTATTCAGTATTTTACCAGCTCTATTTTGCATGCACATCTGGCTTAAGCCACTCCTGGCTCGGAGACACTGGGCTGTTAAGTTCCACGTTGTTAGAGGTCATTACTGGTCTGCATTTGATAGGGCTGAGGGATTGGTTTGCAGGGGTCAAAATAGGTTATCAGGAGAGCTCAGGCAGCTGGGGGCAATTGTGAGGCTTTTCACCAATTCCCTACTCTTAAGTTTTGGAACTGGGAGATTTTAGACTTACAAGGTACTCGTGGAAGACACTTGTCTAGGCTGATTCCATAACTTGGCTACTGTGGATAGTGCTGCAATGAAAATGGGAGAGCAAACATCTCTTCCACATGCTGGTTTCAAATATTCTGGGTAAATACCTGTAAGTGGGATGGGACCACATGGATGGTGTGTTAGTCTGTTCTCACGCTGCTAATAAAGACATGCCCAAGACTGGGTAATTTATAAAAGAAAGAGGCTTAATTGACTCACAGTTCTGTATGGCTTGGGAGGCCTCAGGAAACTTATAATCATGGTGGAAGGGGAAGCAAACGCCTCCTTTTTCACATGATGGCAGGAAGAAGAAGTGCAGAGCCAAGGGGGAAAAGCCCCCTTATCAACCGTCAGATCTCATGAGAACTCACTATCATGAGAACAGCATGAGGGATTCAATTATCTCCATCTGATCCTACCCTTGACACATGGGGATTATTATAATTCAAGGTGAGGTTTGGTGGAGGCACAGGGCCAAGCCATATCAGATGGGACTGGAGGACATTATGCTAAATGAAGTAAACAGGACACAGAAAGACAAATGCTGCATGTTCTCACTTGTATGTGTAATCTTAAAAAAAAAAAATGAACTCGAAGAAGCAGAGAGTGGAAAGATAGTCACCAGAGGCTGGGGGTGGGTGGGGAGAATTGGGAGATGATGTTCAAAGAGTACAAAGCCTTAATTAGACAGGAGAAATAAGTTTTTTTTTCCCTTTGAGATATATTGCAAAGTATGATGAATATAATAATAATGTATTGTACATTTCAAAATCACTAAGTAAATTTCGAATGTTCTTAGCACAAAAAAAGGTAAGTATTTGAGGTGATGGATCTATTAGTTTATTGAATTTTTCTACATTGTATTCATAAATCATAACATCACTTTGTACTCAATATATATGACTATATATGAGACTATAATTTGTCAGCTTACAATTAAAAAATAAAGACATTTGTCTTGATTTCTTCGTTTTGAAGGACAGTTGTTTTCGTGTGACCAGTTACAAAGTCTCATAGGAGAACCTTTTCTTGTCAGTGGAGGGAGATTGCCATTCAAGCCCTGTGGAAAATGTGGACATGTCCCTAAGTTTAGGGAATTGAGGGGATTTGTGAGTGGCTTAGTCATAAAAGAAAATGTTTCACAACTTAGAAAACACTGCTCAAGTGAAAGGACTCTTGCAATTCCAAAGCACAACTTCTTTTTTTTTTTTTTTTTGATATCCAAATACTGCCTGTGTTAAATGAAATTTTTTTTTTTTATTATTGTACTTTAAGTTCTAGGGTACATGTGCACAACATGCAGGTTTGTTACATATGTATACATGTGCCATGTTGGTGCACAGCACCCATTAACTCGTCATTTACATTAGGTATATCTCTGAATGCTATCCCTCCCCACTCCCCCCACCCCATGACAGGCCCCAGTGTTTGATGTTCCCCTTCCTGTGTACAAGTGTTCTCATTGTTCAATTCCCACCTATGCGTGAGAACATGTGGTGTTTGGTTTTTGTCCTTGCGATAGTTTGCTGAGAATGATGGTTTCCAGCTTCATCCATGTCCCTACAAAGGACATGAACTCATCATTTTTTATGGCTGCATAGTATTCCATGGTGTATATGTGCCACATTTTCTTAATCCTTAATCACTGATGGACATTTGGGTTGGTTCCAAGTCTTTGCTATTGTGAATAGTGCCGCAATGAACATACATGTGCATGTGTCTTTATAGCAGCATGATTTATAATCCTTTGGGTATATACCCAGTAATGAGATAGCTGGATCAAATGGTATTTCTAGTTCTAGATCCTTGAGGAATCACCATACTGTCTTCCATAATGGTTGAACTAGTTTACAGTCCCACCAACAGTGTAAAAGTGTTCCTATTTCTCTACATCCTCTCCAGCACCTGTTGTTTCCTGACTTTTTAATGATCGCCATTCTAACTGGTGTGAGATGGTATCTCATTGTGGTTTTGATTTGCATTTCTCTGATGGCCAGTGATGATGAGCATTTTTTCATGTGTCTGTTGACTGCATAAATGTCTTCTTTTGAGAAGTGTCTGTTCATATCCTTCACCCACTTTTTAATGGGGTTGTTTTATTTTTTCTTGTAAATTTGTTTGAGTTCTTTGTAGATTCTGGATATTAGCCCTTTGTCAGATGAGTGGATTGCAAAAATTTTCTCCCATTCTGTAGGTTGCCTGTTCACTCTGATGGTAGTTTCTTTCACTGTGCAGAAGCTCTTTAGTTTAATTAGATCCCATTTGTCAATTTTGGCTTTTGTTGCCATTTCTTTGGGTGTTTTAGACATGAAGTCCTTGCCCATGTCTATGTCCTGAATGATATTGCCTAGGTTTTCTTCTAGGGTTTTTATGGATTTAGGTCTAATGTTTAAGTCTTTAATCCATCTTGAATTAATTTTTGTATAAGGTGTTAGGAAGGGATCCAGTTTCAGCTTTCTACATATGGCTAGCCAGTTTTCCCAGCACCATTTATTAAATAGGAAATCCATTCCCCATTTCTTGTTTTTGTCAGGTTTGTCAAAGATCAGATGGTTGTAGATGTGTGGTGTTATTTCTGAGGGCTCTGTTCTGTTCCATTGGTCTATATCTCTGTTTTGGTACCAGTACCATGCTGTTTTGGTTACTGTAGCCTTGTAATATAGTTTGAAGTCAGGTAGCATGATGCCTCCAGCTTTGTTCTTTTGGCTTAGGATTGTCTTGGCAATGTGGGCTCTTTTTTGGTTCCATATGAACTTTAAAGTCGTTTTTTCCAATTCTGTGAAGAAAGTCATTTGTAGCTTGATGGGGATGGCATTGAATCTATAAATTACCTTGGGCAGTATGGCCATTTTCAAGAATTGATTCTTCATTTCTGGATGGAAATGCACCATTAAGGGAGAATCATGTCCCTTCATTAACTACTGGTGCATATTTCTTTGCATATTACTTAGGATGACCAAGAAGAGAATGTAGGAACTAGTCAAAGAATAGATTTCTGAGAGTTTGTCTTAATTTGTTGTTGAGTAAGAGAAGCAAACTAATTGTTCCTGTCACTCAACCTGATTAGTTGTTGTTGAGTAAGAGAAGCAAACTAATTGTTCCTGTCACTCAACCTGATTTGATACAGTCTCCGCTAAATTAGAAGCTGTGTATCAGATCTCCCAGAAAATATTCAGAGATGCATAGTAAGAAACCTTAATGAAGATATATGGATGCATTTCCCCACCCCTTTCCCATGTCATGGTTTTTAGAGCCATTTGCAAACTTGAAATATAATGTTTCTCCCAGCAAACTCTGACCATTGGGGACATTGATAAAGTTGTATTGTCTGCAATTGTGTCTACAGCCCACTCAAACAAATAATCACTTCAATGAGCTGGAGGGTGGGGGCAGCCATCCATCAAAGGTTTGGAAACACCCCATTGTGTAGCTGAATTTTTCACTTTTCAACTGTTTGTTCTGGTGGTGAACAATCTTGGCCTCTGGGGAAGTAGGTGACCTCTTGCCTCTTAAGTTGAGCTAATTTCCCCAGGCAGGAAGGCAGCTTCATCTCTACAGGGTTTAGGCTTGGGGAAGGTGAGGTCATGTTAGTCACCAGGACAGGGAATCCAGGCCTTCACTCCAAACCACATTCACTTTTCTAATCAAACTGGCTCATATGATTCCAATTATTTTTCCATCCTCTCCAAGGGCAGTGGGCCATGGGTTAGGCTGATGACCTGTGAAATTTCAATTTTAAAAAATGAAACTGATTTGGATTTATTAAAAAGCCAGCCCATTTCTCTGGTTCTGTGTAGATGTAGAGAGGACAGAAAAAGCTGCCAAAAAACTAGGTCCCCTTCGAAGACCAGCAACCCTCCAGCCCCCAGCTTTGGCAGCCACCTCAAGTCAAATTTCTATGCCCAGGACACATGGAGAACTCTCCTATGACTTGATAGAGGAGCAGCCTGAAGCTCCAGAGCCATACATGCCCTCATGACCACATCAGCAGTGTAACCTGGGTGAAGTTGTGTGAGGCTGAGCCACCGCAGACATCCTAGAAGATGTGGGTTTGTCAGAGCAGAAGAGACTTAGGTCAGGACCCACTGTGCTGTGACCTCCACCTCTTGCTTCTTTCCTTCCCCCATTTCAGGCTGATATTGCTGAATGTGGTGTCTGCAGGAGCTGGGGGCCTTTTCTGGACTTTTTGGTGAGTGTGTAGGCTGGGCAGGGAGAAAGCATCTGAATATGCTGCTGTTCCACTTGGAACTTTCCCTTCCTCCTCTCAGACTCCGGTATTGACTCATCTGTGACACAACCTGCATGCCCTTTGTCTTATTGGCTTCACCCTTCCCTTAGAAAGCTGCTCAGTTGTTGGAGTGTGATAAACTCAGTGTATATATAATGCCCCAACATGGACAGATCTTCAGAACATGATCCTGAGCTTAGTAAAAACAAAATAAATAAAAATAAAATACACAGGATAAGACACTATAAAAAGTACACACACGTGAAGCAGCAATATTTATGAAACAAAAAGATCACCCTAAATGCATTAGAAGAGCTGCCTATGGGAGGAGAGGAATGGAAATGGGCTATAGAAATAAAAAGAAGAAATAAAACAGTCAAATGACTGAATCATTCCACCAGTGATGATAATGTACCATGAGCTGAAGAGTATGATTAGCTCAACCTTCTGTCCTAAGCAGAAAGTGATGAAAAGTGATGCCATGTTGACCATCTTCTAATGATAAACATGAGGCTGAGGATCCAAGTGATGCCATAGTGCCAAGATTACCAGCTCAGCCTGGATCCTTCCATTCTCATGGGCTGCATATCCAGGCACAAAGGAGCTCACCAGGGGAAGCCGGGAGACATGCTCCCTAGCCCAACAACTTCCAGAGGAAAATGACCGACTCAGAGGGGACTGTTTCTCCTTCCCCAACCACAGTCCCTTCACTGCCACCTTGCAGTGTGAGTTGTTATGGGGCTGGGAGCAGTCTGGGCTTCAGTTTCACCATCTGTAAAATGGGAGCAATGCTAGTACCTCCTTTGTAAGGCTGTGGTGAGGAGTGAATGTGTAAATATGTGACCTGTTCTCAGCATACTGCATGGCTTTTTTTTGTTTTGTTTTGTTTTGTTTTTTTTTAAGACAGAGTCTCACTCTGTCACCGAGGCTGGAGTGCAGTGGCACGATCTCGGCTCACGGCAACCTCCACCTCTCAGGATCAAGTGATTCTCCTGTCTCAGCCTCCCAGGTAGCTGGGATTACAGGTGAGTTCAACCACGCCCAGCTAATTTTTGTATTTTTAGTAGAGATAGGGTTTCACCATGTTGGCCAGGCTGGTCTTGAAACTCTTGACCTCAATGATCCACCTGCCTCGGCCTCCCAAGGTGCTGGCCTCTGCATGGCTCTCAGTAAATGCTCATCATCATCATGCTCTTGATAATATTTGCTAATAATAGCAACAATAATGATAATCATAATGATGATAGTAATAAATCTTGCCACAGGGAGCATTTCTGGCTTTCTTATATAAGCCTTGCTCAGAAGCTCCAGTTTTCTAGTTATTCTGAAGACTGTGGTGTCCAGCCAGACAACATGAAATTAATGAAATCAAGGAAGCCCTCTGAGATTCTGGAAGATGGAATATTCTTGGTCTTCTCTCCAGTCTGCTGAGAATCCTAAAGGGCTGGCCACAGCAAAGAAAGTCCTGGCAGCCACATCAGACACCAGGGTGAGCCATCTGAGTCCAGAATCTCAGCAAGAAGGAGGAGCTAGGAAAGAGAAAGAGGAACCATGTGCAAAGTTAAGAATGAGTAAAGAGGCCGGGCGCGGTGGCTCACACCTGAAATCCCAGCACTTTGGGAGGCTGAGGCAGATGGATCACAAGGTCAAGAGATTGAGAGCATCCTGGCCAACATGGTGAAACCCCGTCTGTACAAAAAATACAAAAAATTAGCTGGGCGTGGTGGCAGGTGCCTGTAGTCCCAGCTACTCCGGAGGCTGAGGCAGGAGAATCACTTGAACCCGGGAGGTGGAGGTTGCATTGAGCCGAGATTGCGCCACTGCACTCCAGCGTGGCAACAGAGTGACACTCTGTCTGAAAACAAAACAAAAAAAAAAAAAGAAAAGAATGAGTAAAGAATAGCTGGTGACCCAGACTATATGCTCATCCCTAATGGTACATACGATTCTCTTAGAGTCTTCATTGTACAAAGCACTTTAATACTTTTTATCTCATTTGAGCCTCATGACTGTCTTTTGAGGGCGTACAGAACTCTCCATTTACAGATGGGAAAACTGAGGCCCAGCGTGTTCCAAGGCCAGGAAGAACATTAGTTGTAGATCTGGGCCTGGAACTCAGGCATTCTGATTCCTAATCCAGGGTATTGTATGGTAATAATGATAATGACAGTCACTACTCACAAGTGTCTACATGAGCCAGGCACTTTTTAAGAGGGTTTATGTTTTATTTAATCCTTATAACAGACCTATGATGTGAATGTGCTTATTGTCCTCATTTCATGAATAAAACAACTAGGGCTCAGAGAAGCTAAGTAACCTACCTAAGGCTGCACAGCCCAGAAGCGATGGAGGAAGGGCATGAACCTGGATGTACATCACTCCTCTTGCCACCTTTTATTGTTATGCTACTATCTTGAGGACTAATTTCTACTGCCTGGGTCTTCTCAAGGCAAAGAGCTTCCACAGACCCAAGGGTGGGTTCACGCCCACCCCTTAATCTAAGTTTAAGAAACAAAATCTTGTGTCTGGGGGCCATGGAGGAAGAAGTGGCTGTAGTTTCTGCAGCTAAGGGCTCTACTATCTGAACTTGGAGACCTGACTAACCAGAGATCTCTATGCTGCACAAAGAAGTCGTTCTGAGTTGGGCTGGCATTCTAGGCAAGTTTTTGGGGTGCCACGACCTCACTTAGTGTTCCATGCCTCTTTGGTTGACTATCTAAGGTTCACTGGGGTTCAGCATGTCACCAAGGCCTCCCTGCCCTATGGTCTAACTTTCATAAAGACTACACTTCGGACTGTGGATTCTTCATAGGAGCTGGTGTAAAATGGCAGGATTGGGTCTAGAAGAGCCTCACTCTGAAGGTAAGGGCAAATCTCCGTCAAGAGAAGTCAGGATTGAATCAAGTATATCTTGACTCTACACTTAATACTCATCCATTTCTTAAATTTGCTTTCTTTTTCTCCATTATCCTGTTACCCCCAGCCTGGAAATGCATAGAGATGACAGAGCTGCAGTCATTGTTGAACTAAGATGAAAATTAGGTGTCCACACCTAAGGACACAATTTGTCCAAAAGGACCTGGGAGATGGCAGGGGGTGACCACAGAGGGTTACTCTCCTTTCTATATCTGTGTCCTTACCCCCAAGTCATGCTTTTATTTTTCATCTGCTCATTGCTGGAAAGTCTTTGTGAAAGAAAGAAGGAATGTGGGCTCGGACCAACGATGGATAAGATTTGGAACACCAGGAAAACTGGGAATGGTGCTGATGGGGAGAGTGCAAGATGCCTGTGGAAGAAAGAGGTGGCGAAGGGCAAGGTGTGATGGGTTTAGAGTGGGCACCAAGTTTCACTGGAGGGGTAATGGCTCATGGAAAGGGAGAGGCAGAGAAGAACCAGAAGGAGGCTTTGAATGCCAGGAAGTACATTAGACTTTTGACTTTCTTTGCATTCCCCAAAGCATGTGCACTAGAACTCTGGTTTAGCAGCATGCAGAAAGAAGTTCTGGCGGGGAGAAAAGTCTGCTCAAATAACTTTTAGAAACACTATGTTAAATTAAATTAAGTTAAATTAAATGGGTTTCTTTATTGCAGGATTTGTCACAACCTTTATTGTAAAAATGTACCATGTGAATGTTCATTGGGGGAGGGTAACTTATACAGCATTTCTCAAATTTATTCTGCCAATAAGCCTATTTTTCTCAAGGTAAAGTCTATGGGATTTGTTAAATGGGTCACTCTGGAAAATGCTTTTCCATATAAAATGGATTGTGGAGTGATTGGGAGAGAGAACCAGAGAGAAGGTAATTTCACTCTTGGTTTACCACGAGGCCTACACAAGCCTCCATCTTCCTCAACCCCATTACCATAGCCCTCCTTTACCCTGAAATATTAAGGTCTGAGTTATATTCTTAGTTTTGCCCACTTCAGAAACATCTCTGCTCTGTAAATGGCAGTAGAAGCCTAAGCCTTGACTTGTGAATCTTTGCAGGATGCAGGGTACTGACTCTCATTTCAGTTTTGAAATTATTTCACCAGCCAGTCAATGGTTTCAAAACCCTTTGGAGTCATGAATCCATTTGAAAATTTGCTGACAGCTATAAGCCCTGTTGTGAGGGGGAAGCTCATAGATTCATAATTTACATAAAATATTAAGGGCTGAGGCCCATTCATGGACTATGTGCATGCAGTGTAGTCCACACATTTGTCCATCTGTTCCTCTTTTGGTTGCCACCATTTTCCTTTGTTCTGGTTTCACTTGGATGCTAAATGGGCAGCCCAATTGGCCCAATAACAAAATTGGCTCTGTGGTCTATACATCATCTCTTTGCCTGGGGATTATCCAAACTTGCCTGCCTGAAGCCATTTCCTAGGGTGGTAGTGAGGAGAAGCACATGGAGAATTCTGAACTTGTTTTTAATTTAACAACTTTGCTTTCATTTGTAGACAGTGGATGAATGGAGCAGAGATGCCCAAGAGACTTCTGTGTTCACCTATTTCTAAAATTGGAGGGGGTGGGGACTGAATGGAGGAGAAGTTTAGTGTGGAGTCTTCCCTAGACATGTTTTTAAATGCTTTTCCTCAAGATTACTTTGAGGATAAAGTCAAGCAACATATTGTTTCTAAATATATTGTTTCTTGGAGAAAGAAGACACACCTAGTAGCCATTCTCCCTGTTCCTCACTTTACTTTCCCTTTTTTTGAATCTGATAGTTTTTATCATTCCTTTATTTTTAACCTCCTTGTGTCATTTTCCTTCATCTATCTCTTTGAAGTACCATAAAGTCACTTTGGAATATTTTAAAAATTCAGTCTGGAAGTCTTTATCCTTTAATATGATGGATTTGATCCATTCACATTTATTGTGATCACTCAGCTGCTTGGATTTATCCAAACTATTTTTTATTTGTTTGGTTTTTGACTTGTCAAATCTTTCTGTCTTCTCAATCTACTTTGTATTGAGCATAAGGGATGAGAGAACACATTGTGTTGTCTTTTAATCTTTTATAAAAACTACATATGGGTGCTTCCCTGACTTCCTTCAGAAATCAGGAAATGTTATTCCTTTGTGTCCTGAGTCTCCCAATCTTTATTTTTCCTTGAGGCCTAGAGATCAAGTATAGGAAGGACAAAACTGGGTGCTGAGCCAAGAAGAGAATGGAATGTTGTCTCCTAGTCTTTCTGCCCACATAGAAATGGGGAAAAGAGTAAGGGATGAGATCAGAGACAGCAACAAGCAGAGAAGGTGGAAGCAAATGGCTTAAAGATCCACCAGACAGAGCCAGATAAAACTTCACACTCTCAACCATAGAATTTGATTTACCCAGTTAGGGACCCTGCTTGGGTGGGAGAGGGATTTCAGCCTTTTAAGTCTTGAGAAATGGTAATAAGAGAAGTGGCTTTCTTTCTGCCCCTTTCCTAACTATCAGAGCTTTTCTCTCCCTTGACTATGGCCAATGACCCGGCACTTGGAACGCACCCCATGGCTCCCAGATGTCAGCAATTGCTTTTGGTTTCCAGGAGACTAAACCAGCCCATAGCTCTACCAGCTTCTTCAATGGTTGATCCAATAGGCCAGTGGCCACACACTTGCCCTAAATTTGGCTGAGCTCTGAGAAGAAGTGACCAGAATTGTGCTGAGCAGATTGTGCATATATGTGTGGCCCAGCCGAAAGCTCATAACTCACGCCCCAAGAGACACAACCCATAAAAAGCAGCTGTAAATTGTTCCATTCTTGTGCGTTCAGGGAGAGGTCAAGAGTTTTCACACAGTCCTTTTAATGGAGGAGGAAGAGTCCAGTTCCCTGGTGCTCCCCCCAGCCTGGAAGAGCTTTGCACACATAGACAAATACTTCAATGGAAGGATGAGCCACAGAGGCCTACAGCAGATCCACGGAGCCAAGGTCACCAAGCTTGCTCACGTAGAAGAGAACCAGGTCAAGCCGGTCAGCCTGGGATCCATGGCAGACTTCATGCTTTGTTCAGATAGAAACTGAGTTTTGCTCTAGGGTGCCTGGCTAAGACTGCCTGCTGCAAGCTGGCTTGGCCAAGACACAGAACACATACATACAGGCTGGGCTGGGGAAGCCTCACAGTCTCCACACATTGGCTGTGGTTGGGTCATCCAGAGGCCAGGGCCCTGGATGCCGTTCAATTCAAATGGCATCTATTCAAGACAGGGATCTCTGTTAGGGTGAGCGTTGGGAGCCCAGCAGTTTCAAGACACAGCCTCTAGCCCACCTCGCCTTCAGAGCATAACACGATGTTGGGGAAGTGAGACTCACACATGGACATCAGAAAACGACAGGAGAGCCCAGACCAAGAGAGCAGCACTGGAAGAGTGTTCTCTGGGCTGTGAAAGTCTAGGAAGGCGCAGGGAGTGGTTAGGAGGCCAGGCTTGGGCTCCTTTCAGATCTGGGCTTGAGTCTGTAGTCTGTTTCTGTTTATAGATGTTATGGCCTTCGTTAAGGCATTTTCTTCATCTGTAAACCTATCTTATAGGATTTTGTGAATATTAAATAAGGTAATATCTGTGAAGTGCTTAGCACTGGGCAAGACAAATAATAAGTGCTCAATAAACAAATGAAAGCTATTTTATTCTTAGAGGAAGTGGTTAACTTCAAGACCTCTAAGGCATCTAAGGGAGCAGAGAGAAAGAAAACATTTAAGGAAAGAGGAACAAAGGGCATGAATATAAGTTGATTAAAGGGTCTAAGCCCATAGTGTTTTTTTGACAGAGAGCAGTGGCAGGGAGTTTTCATGCATTCAATAAATATTGATTAAGTTGCTATTGGCCAGGCAGCGTGGAATACAATGGTGAAGTAGGCAGAAGTAATCCCTGTTCTCACTGGCCGTGTGGAGGAAGAATTGGGGGAGGGTGTTGAAATATTCTGTCTAATCTAATACAATATTTAAGTCAAAGCTGAGAGCTTTGATATGGAGAGGACACACAGTGGGCCTAATGTTCGCCGTTATGTATTTTTGAAAAATCTTGTCTTCAGAACTCCATTCCTAGAAATTCCATTATGCAGAATGTTATACAGAATTAACCAATATCATGGGACTTTCCAGAGCTCCTGAAAAGTCAAAAAACCCTCAACATTACTCACCACCTAAAGTGGGGGGCATGGAATCTGCAGAGTGGTGAACAGTCAAGCGGACTACCCTCTCCCCGCCCACCAATGTTGGTCTGTTCCTTTTCTATTGAGTCACAATAGTGCTGTTTTGTGATTTGACCACAGTCTAGGGGTAATCTCATCCTTCTACTCAATGATATGTTCAGGAATGTTATTCAGTTGAAGACAATGCAATGCAATATGGGAAGAGGTTGCCTGGAGGCTTCTGAGAAAGTCTGTCCTTCTTGTCAATAAAGGGCTTTCAGAGAGTGTCGTTCTATGCTATCTCTTGACAGACATAACAAGACACCTCACTCTGACTGTTACCAGCCCTATTACAATTGCGAGGGAAGCTGCCTTAAGAGGACACCTACTCCATGGATGCCAGAGTGAGATATGGGAGAAACATGGGTCCCTGGTGATCTAGTTGATCTTCCAGAGACAACTGTAATCCCAGATACCTCTGGACTTTCTGCACTTGGGGTATATGATACATTCCTTAGTGTTTAAGCCAGTGTGCATAGAGTTACTATTATTTGCAGTTTAGCACATCCTCATGGACACAATTGATAAAACAGAACCAGGAAGTTTGTAGATGGTTATACCTCCAGCTGGCTTCATCAGG